>NC_072732.1:107733990-108033990 GCF_026930045.1 Uloborus diversus | reverse complement strand
TTTCGGTAAACAAACTTTCATCCCCTATTTTATCCCCTTGGGGGTAGAATTTATCAAAATCCATTCTTAGCGGATGACTATGTCATAACATCTACCTGCATGCCAAATTTCAGCCCGCTCCGTCCAGCGGTTTGGGCTGTGCGTTGATAGATCACTATGTCAGTCACCTTTGAGTTTTATATATTTAGATAAAATTTTCGTCAAGACTTTAAAAAATTGCATTTCCTGCAAGTTTTGAGAAAAATGGAGGTCTTGGTTTGCTAATGATACTTCCACACACTGAACCTTCTTTAGCGAAACCAATATCCTTAGTAAAGAATTTATTTTCCCTCTTCATGAAACAAACAAGCATAACTTTAATCACAGAACTTTGTTTCTGCTCATTGTGCAAATCAAACATATTAACTGCCGTGCTAAGCACAAAAAGGGAATCTGCAGTTGAGCTCAAATTAAGTTATTGCGTTTTAAAGTTTGGCTCATTATTTGATTCAGATGTCTTTTTTTTACAGAATTAAAAAAAAATAGTTCTTGATCAACTGAAGCGGTGAGAAGCAAAGGGATGTAAGTGGCAAAAATTAAAATTTAGAGATAACCAGTACACATGATAGTTGAACCTTTCCTCTGTCTTGGGGCAAGAAATGGTACTAGTAGCCCTGGTAATTGCTGCTATACAGAATGATTTAGAAAATAAATTCAATGAAAATCTCTCTAGGATGTTATCTTTAAACGCGTTTTACTCAAAACTTGAAAATGTCCACTTACATTCCTTAGCTTCTCACTGCCTCAAATGACCCTAAAACATTTTATTTTTTAAGTAAAATACGAAACAGAGAACAACTTGGTAACAATAACTCAATTTTGTTCATAAGTGTAGGTATTACTACTTTTACTACTGTGCTTAGCACGGTCATATAGTTAACTGAAACTCCAATTTAAGTTTTTATTCAGCTTTAGAAACTATTACGCAGTTTTGATTCGGGGTTTCTGTTGGAAAGATAAAGAAAAACCAATTTAGTTTCGATTTGGACTTAGACTTGATTGGAAAAAATTAAAACTCAAAAGCTTTCATTTTCAGACAGTAAAGTTACATTGCAAGGAAGGGAAATTATACTTGTTTTTCTTCATCATGTTTGAAAGTCAATAATTACTATTATTATTTCAAGTTCCAGAGGCAATCTAAAATAGAAAATGTTAATTGTTATGATTAGAAACACCTTACCCAAAATTGTTGGTTGAACGACGATTTGACTTATTCCTGGTGTTTGACCAAGAAGGCTTTCAGTTTTAAAACAAAAAGACTTTTTTTTTTTTAATTAAACTTACCTTTATGTGTATTTCTGTCAAGCAGAAAAAGTAGGTGTGTGGATTGCATATATTTTTTATTGCTTAACCCCTTATATGTTCCAAGAAAAACAGCTATTAAAAACGTACTTTAGGCACGCGAGAATCATTTTAATGGAAGGTGCGGCCCTTGCAACAGAAAAAGGTTGGGTAGCATTGCTTTGAAGCAATGGTGCCCTTTTTTTTTTATTTTTTAAATGTACGAGAGCCACTACACCCCAAATTTAAAAGAAAATATGATAAATCCTAAAATTGATATTTCAATATTTATTTTTCAGGAACATTTTTCTTAAAAAAATGGCACAAAGACCATCTACTGCGGATTTTATTTTCACTCATGTCTTGACTGACAAAAAAAATACAGAAAGGGAGGAACGATTTGCGACATTACCCCCCCCCCCCCCGCATAGATAGAGCAATCCCCCCCCCCCCCCCGCTTGTTCGCTTCCTACGCAATCTTTTTCTTTAGCTACTGCATGCGCATAAAATAAATTCGAGATTGCTTACTAAAAAAATTATATTTCAGAGAAAATAAATTCTGCAACAAAAATATTTAAAAACGTATTTTTTCCATTAATAAAACAAAAAACCTAAGAATATCGGGGGGGGGGGGGGGGGGGAACAAGAACTCTGGATTTTTATTGAAAACCCAAAGTTTTGGGGGCAAAACCCAAGCTTTAGCAGCCCTGGATGGGAGACTTGCCAAGGCACAGCAGCAGAAATTAATGCTTAACAAAAAATGTCTAAGTGGTCGCCGCAGAGAAAAGGTTTAACAATAAAAAATAATTGAATTATACCTGATCACGCTCCTCAGAGTGCCTTTGCGCGAGACCAGAGCCTTGCTGTTCTCTTTATCTCTGGCTTGCAAACTAGCAGCAACAATTGCACGGAAAGTACCTTTCCAAAGTCGTTCAAAGAGCACCTTGTCATCAACTGGAGGAAGGTTGCGATTTCTTGCTGACCTCCCTGAGGAGGAATTTTGAACTGCAGACGATGAAGATTCGATAACATGCAGTTCTTTCTTTGAGCTTTTCATGTCCAAATTCGAAACAGAACAAATGGAAGAAAAAAAAGTATAACTTCGACAAAGATTTTCTTCACCTATTAAATTGAAAACTGACAATACATTTGCTGAACATTGAATAAATCACAGCTCTGCTCGCTGATTTTAGTCTGTAGTAGAAATGGAAGACTTTCTATAGTGATTAAGTTATACCTCAGTTAATTTAAACCTCTCAATCGTCAAATATTAATACAAGTTAACACTTTGGTTCACAAAACGACTAAGTTCTAATAAATAGAGGCGACCCGAAATTCTATACAGCATTCAAAATTGCAATCATATAATTCTTTTAGATTCTGGAAGACGTTGACTTGAGCTTTATATGGTGGAACTTCAAGGCACCAATACGCAGCTAAAATATTCTGAGTTTTAAGGCGACAAAATGGAAGACTTCGTCAAGTAGTTTAACCGATTTTATAAATTCATAATAACAAGTACACTCAGTTTAAGAACTAGAGCAAAATTCATTTTCCACAAGCGACTCGTTTTCTTTTAATTCAGCAATTACATCCTCTAGATACGGAAGTTAAAAGTTGTCACGTAATTTCTTAACAGTCAAGCATTATTTTTTAATCTATACAATAAAAACGACGAAACAGTTCACGTATAATAAAAATTTACAATTGACGAAAACAGTTGCACATACGAAAACTCCATAGTGTTAATTTCTTTGCTAAAAACACTGATTTACTTCAAATACGCATAAAATAGAGGTAACAACATAACACTTCCCCAAGCTAAAAGTTTTCGAAAAGCATTAAACTTGCTGATCTTGTTTGAATCACAATACAAGCAAGCAAATATGGAAGACTTAAATTTCAACTATGTTCTTTGCAAATAGCTACGCGAAAAAATATTCGTTTATTTACAGTGTAGAAATTTTTTTTTAACTCAAAGCTTCGCTGTGAGTCATTGCACAGAAAGGGAAAAAAAAGCTCAAAAGAACGATGATTCTTTCAATATGAGCTATGATTATACCATATCACTTGCTCACAAAGAATGTCGTCAGTTTCAAATATAAATCCTCTCATAGACAAAAATAATAAACACTGAAGCACCTGGAGAGAAAATGTTTTAGCAGTAACATCTACTTGCGAAACATTTCACTCTCAATAATATTTTCAAGAGTAAATGGCTAGTCTTTCTTTAGACGATGCTGTCCATTTAGCAGCAACTGGATTACAAGCAGATATTAAATTCGAACAGATTTTGAGCACGGATTTAAGAAAGAAAGCGCTTCACGTATTTTTTTTTCCAGGCAATAAAATAAAATCATCTGTCGTTGAAACGATTTAGACATTTTCCTTCCTATCGGATACTTCAGCATCATTTTTTAAGTAGTCACGCAAGTCACTTCAACACATAGTAAATATTTGCGAGAAAAACTTGTTCTTCTTCACCTGATAATGATTAAGTAACAAACAGACAGCCGTGGCACTGCGCTTCTTTGAGACATTCCAACAAACCAAACGGAACACTCGTTGTGTAGCAGCCGACAAGTACGAAATTGCTGGTGAATTCATCTTGGTCTTCATTTTTGCAGTCGGTAGGCGAAATCGTGTTGTCATCGCGGCCCAACATGGCCGAACGAAAAGCTACTTCGGCCCCCGAAGTTACTCTCGGCGGCCAAAAGGGATGCGGCCATGGCGCAACTTTTCCGAGCATCTCCTGCAATGCAAGCTCCACCGACGGAGGATTATTGGATTCTCCGGAATTTATGGGAGGAGTCTCCTCCTCCACTCGCCGGAAGAAACATGGGAAAAGTAATGTTCTTTCACAATTGCAAGCTGCCAGCTTGGTTGGAAATTTTGAGGAAAGTTTCAATGCAGAAAAATTTCAAGTCGGAGCCATAATCATTGAGATTTTCGCACGCAGCAGTTGATCTCGTTTTAGAAAAGTACTATATTTCTTATATTTAGAGAGTGGAAAAATTCCACCCCGTTCGATAGAAATAAACTGATTTCTTAAATGTGATGAATTGAAAAATACGAAATTTAAAAATAATTGTCATTAAGTGATCAAAGAGCACTATGGATTATTTTCGAAAATATAAAATTCATAGTTCTGGTCTCACGTCAAAGTAGTCAATCGCAATGATTCAGCTTCGAAACCTTATTCAATGACATTATTTAAGCTTTTGAATGCTCACTCAATTGAAATTATAAATGCTTTTACTTCGAGGATTCCTTGAACGTTGTTTAGTAACTGCAAAATAAGCACTTCGCCTCATAACTTTCTTTTTTTGGCTTTAGATACGCAACGAAGATGGTTGAACTTCAGGATAATGAACTGCCATTTTAGAGGATTCATTTGGATAGCACGCCCTCTTATAAACATGTGGTGTTCAAGAAAATTGGAACACTATCACGCAATTCACCCGATGAGAGTTACACACACACACACACGCATGGGCGTAGCCATAGGGGGAAAGGGAGGGCAACTGCCCCTCCGTAGAGAGAACCTCCGACTCCCACGCTCTTTCCAGATATCACCAAAGATAGTTTAAATTACAACTTTGGGACTTCAATTTCGAAATATTTCCGGGGAGAGCTACATAATCGCTTTTTTCTGCCCTTATCTGACCAAAAATAGCATAAGTTTTTTTAAGGGAGAGAAGGACTATCATTTGCAGCAATTTCCAAGGTCCGTACTATGGGGGGAGGGGGGCAACTAAAAACCACTATATTGTTGAGCCTATGCTAGCCCCTCCCTAACGGGAATACTGACTACGCTTATTCACACACACCCACACATTGCATCATAATAATAACTTCATCAGCTAACATGCAGCATAAGGATTTAGAAACATGGTCTTTCCATTTTTGACTTGAATGCATTATTCTCCGATCACACTGCGCTGCGTAAAAATACTTACACTGAAAACGGAATCAACCAGAGCAAAATAAATAAAGTAGTAAAATGGAGCACTAAAATTACCTTGCAATATTAGATTCCTTTTTTTCTAGCCACCTTGCCCACATGCTTATGGTAACTTTTTGCATCACGTGAAATTATTAATCTCTTCACTTTATCACAGTCAAAATGAAAAAATAATCTTTCAGGAAACGTATTCTAACTCAAAGTTCTAAGAATTTAATCGCATGTTAATCAGAAAATAGTTTCTTCAATTTTAATTTACATGTGATTCTGCAGTTCAATTTGGAAATTTGAATTATTTCTCCTCAAAAGTGAAATTATTACATACAATGGTAACCAATCAAGGTCATCTCTTCAAATCCATCCATTTTACATGGTTTACAAAATGTTTTGCCGTTTTATGAGAAAAATGAAGTTAATTCTTTTTTTTTTGGGGGGGGGGGGAGCAGTCTGCCTTAGGAACAATTGTCATCTTTAGCTCACCCCCCTCATAAATTTAGCAACATTTTATCGCCAAGTAATCATGTCACGACAAATTCAATCATGACTTAAAACGCAAAATCAAAATGTTTCTTTTCTTCCCTTACTGCGCAGAAAACTCAATATCAATTAAAAAGAGAGAGAAAAACTCAGGGTTGCCACGAAAGTTCAAGAATGAAATTCCCTGACATTTCCAGGTTTTCCAGGTGGTTTTGAGAAAAATTCCAGGTTATCGATCTGTACCTTCATTTTGCAACATTGATATATACATCTTAAATTTTGATAAAACTTACCTCATTTTCAAACTTTACAAACAATGGTTACCAAATTTAATTTACTCAAGCTGAAATAATCAAAAATATGTACTAATTGTGGTTCACTTTTTTTTCCCTCTCAGCTCGAGTCCAAGACACCCCTTATTTTTTTTAGACTTACTAATAGTATTATGCTGTAAAAGTTTTAGCTTCTTACTCAAATTTTAAGAGGGTGCTCAATGACCCCTTAATTTAACATTAGCTCTAGCATAGAAAAAGTCACAAATTTAGAAACATTTAATGTCCCCAGCTGTTTTTTTATGTAAGTAATTATTTTATTGCAATGAATGTGCATACAACTCGTGTAGATTATAGTATGTAACATTGTTTTTTTCAGTTCAATGTATTTTTTTTAACCCCTCCTCATACTTATGAAGTTTTGAGGGAGGGGGGTCGAGCACCCTCTTTCAGTTGGAATAGGAAGTTAAAATTCTTCCAGTATTTTACTATCCACAAGTCTAAAAACATTGAGTGGTGTCCTGTTTTCTAGGAGAAACCTTTTTTTTAAAGTGTATTTTTGAACTACCCTAATGTACAGTCACAAGTGAAGCAAATCACTGTAATAAACAATTAATGTAAATGTAGCATATCTTATTTTCAATAGCGAGGAGCCACTGCCTTACATCAAGTGAAAGAACTGCAAAATTAACAATTGTGACATCTGTATCACAAAAATAAAGTTAATTGCTAAAATAATCTGAACTAAAAACTTATGAAACCTAAACTTTTTCAATTATTGCCTTCTACCCCTCCAATCCATTGAACTCAAAGCGCTTTTAGACTTTGGCCTGTAAAAAAATCATGCATCTTTTAGCTTCACATCTTTCCCCTGTTTGTTGCTCATAAAACAGGGGTGCTCCCCCCCAAGTTCAATGGCACAACCCCCCCCCCCCCCCCCCCCAATATTTCTGAACGCCTTAGCGCTTTTATTTTTAACCCTCTTTTTTTATTTGTTTACCTATTTATTTATTTTAATTATTATTGTTTTGAAAGAAAAGTGTGCTCGCTCCCCAATAAAATACACACACAGATGAAAATAATAAAGTAAAATAATATGAGTAAATAATTGGAATAAAAATAAAGTAAAATAAGTAATTAAAAAATCCCCCCCCCCCCAAAAAAAAAAAAAAAATTTTGATGGCGCAACTTGCGCCATAATCACTCCTGTGGGCACCCTGTCATAAAGTTAAATTTTGAGCATTGATCAGAAACTTCTCTGATGCGCAGGTTTTTTTTTTTAAAATCGGATTACTTTTATTTTGAAAGAAAGAAGCGCATTGGAAGTCTTTAAAGATCACTACCAAAATACTAAAAGATTAGCGATATTTCTGTAAAAAAGAAACTTTCTAAGTTTAAAATTTTCCAATGAACTAAATTTACAGAACAAAATTGTTTAGAATAATACGATTTCATTAATTAATTTAAAGAAATAATATAAAATATGAAAAGATTATTGCAGCTCATTAAAAACTTCAGTCCACTCGCAGACAAAACAATGTGCTGTGCATCATAACAACTTCAGTACTGCTGACATAAACAAGCAGCGTTTAAACAGAGCCCGCTCAAACGAGGAAGAAACGTACCTTCTGCGCATGTCCGCCGCAGACTGCTATGGAGCACGCGCCAATGGCAGAGAGATGATAAAAAGAACTTCAGGGGGAAGAAGAAAGAGGGGAATGACAAAACGACGAATGGGAAGAGAATGGCGGCGAAAAAAACAAGGGTGAAAGTTTTTTTTTTTGACGTCATAGACCGCGGGCAGCGCTAAGAACGATCGGAAAAATGCAATTTTTCATTTTCCCTGACATTTCCCTGATTTAAGGCCATTTTCATTTTTCCTGACAATTCCAGGTTTTCCCGGTGCGTGGCAACCCTGAAAAACAGAGAAAGCGCTAAACCAGTGGCGTACCTAGTATGGGTGACACCCGGAACGGTAATTTGGGGTGTCACCCCCCCCCCCTTCAGCAAACGAAAAAGAAAAAATGGATTTAATGTTATATGTAAACATGAAATTTTTACAGTTTTCAGGAACAACTACATTTGTGTTGCAGGGTCATTTCACGGTAATTTAGACATTTATGTAGAGTCCGTAACGTGACCTTTTTTTTTGCCATAACTTTTTGATTTATTGTTTGATTAGCATATTATTTTATTTTGAGTTTCTCCTACCAACACACCAACTCAAATTAAAATAATTTGCAAATCAAGCAGTAAATTCAAAAGTTATGACAAAAAAAGGTCACGTTACGGACCGTACGTAAATGTCAAAAACACCGTGAAAAGCCCCCAACGAAATTTTAAGTGGGATAAATATACAAAAGACAAATAAAAAGCTGTACGCTTTTTATGTAACTTGTTTTAGACCCAAATATGCAGATCGTCGAGACTCGGTAGCTCAAAATAGTAAGGGGGTGTATGAAATTGATGACCCCCTTAATTATTTCAAACGTATTTAAACACAGAGAAAGATAATACAAGGTCTAAGTTTCGACAATTTGAACCTAATCCGGAGTATAGTATTCATATCATGATGTGGAGATGGAAAGAAGAGGGTTCTGGGGCGTAACTAATGGGGTTCAGCGCTCCTGGCGAACTAAAGAAATTGCGCCTCCCCCCCTCAGGGTCGGCCCACATGGGAAGGCACCGGAGGTCATTGTGACCTCCCAAAAAAATTTTTTTGAACATTTTGATTAATTGATTCGACAAATAGGAGGCAGCATTGCATTTTTTTTTCTTATTTTCTTTTCTTAGAATTGTCTTCAATGATGCCCAATGTTCCTTCTCAGTTAATTATAAAAATCCTATCTAGCTCTTTCTCATGCGGTTTTTTTTTTTTAAAAGCATTTTTCAAATTTTATAATAAAAAAACTGTTTAAATTTTTTTTTTAATTAGTCGAAATGCCGCCCTCTTGACCGCTGCGCCCCTGGCGAGAGCGACTCCTGTCAACCCCTAGTTACGCTACTGTCCGGGGGTTTTCCCTCTGAAATTTTTCAAATTTGTAGTCTTATAATGCAATTAAGCTTCATATTTTTCAAAAACTTGCAGCAATTCCACTTACAGTGTCCCTCCTCGACGGGTGATGTTCGAGCGGACCCCTCCCCACCCCCGTAGTGACGTCACTGCTAAAAGCAAGACATTTTTTCTCACTTCTACCACGAGATTTATTCATTTTATAACGAAGACAATCTTATTGGTAAATAATTAAAAAAGTGGGGGGGGGGGCGCGAGGAAAGAGACTAAAAAGTACGAATAAAGAAGCGAATTTATTCGTTCGAAAGTTCTACAAAAGCCTGTACTGCAAATATTGTTTCTCCTTTTGAAATATATTTATTCTAGATTTTTATTTTTATTTAATTATTCATTTATTTTTTTGAAAGACACGCATTCGCTACTGGAAAACAAAATACATAGCAAATTATTTTATCACCATTTCTAACTTATAAAACCTGCCAACCTGCCATTCTATACAAAATCTACATTTAGTATTTTTTAAATCGTTATGCACAACTACTCCTTCCGGACCATGATATTAGCGCCGCCCTTGTTGCTATGTTTATCAAAACGTTTATCAAGCAAGGAAATGCTGGAACGCAAAATATAACTTCAAATCAATACTTTCCAGCTGTTGATGCACGAAGAGGAAAAAAGCCTACTCAGCCAGTTAGAAGTCATCTCGCCCTCCCTTCCACAAATAGCTGAAGCGGAGAAACAGCACGAAAAGCCAATTAAGATTTACGGAGATGGTTCCGCACAGTACAAGTCAGTTAATTAAAATTCTCTTCTTTGATTCTTTTAGTCAGATCAGCAATGTTTTCTTCGTCACTTTGACTTCTGCGAGCTACGCACTGACATTGTTATATTTGATTGAGTTAATAGAATTATAGTATCGTAGTTTCAGTAATTTTTCTGTACGCGTTGAATTTTTCTTTTCTTTTTTTGTTCTTAAAACTTGAAAGTATTCAATTCTATACTACAATAAAACATTTTGTGAACGTTTGAGGAATAAGCATATTTTTACTTCCCTACATCGTTTACAGTAAAACCTCCTAACAGCGAATAACAATGCAACGAAATATCCATTATCCTCATATAAATAATAGCCGATGATCGAGTAACCCGCGTGTTTCAACAATGAAACTCGCCCCACGACAAGATAATTAGATAATAAGTATTAGTAATGTTTAACATGCGGAGAAAGGCTTTATTGTGACAAGGCTGAACACGATCCGGTAACTTAACTGTTTTACTGGTAAGACTGTCATTTCAGGAGAATGAAGAAACGAAAACAATTAACGCTATCTACTGGAGTTTAGGGTTAATCCACTGGTGTTAGGGTCAAAATTTTAGCTATCAAAATATCACCAAAAAGGCAATTGCTTCGTTCAAACGTAGAAACAATTTTCACCCGTCATGATTTTCTAGTTACGAAATAAACATTCAGTCTAAGTAGCTAGTAAGTAGAGTAAAGCTTCAAAAAAAAAAAAAAAAAAAAAAAAAAAAAAAAAAAAAAAAAAAAACACATTTTAAACACAAAAAAGGCATTTTAAAAATCTGTTTCAACAAAATATGATTGTTTTAACCTTTAAGCTTTGGGGAAGGTTTAGGAAAAGTGAAATAGCCGGGCGAAGTGAAATGGTAAGGTATTATCACCTGCACTACTTCAGACCGAAAGAGGAAGGAATCACAACAAATAAATCCTCAAAGGGCTCCAAAAATAGAAAACAGCGAAAAAATGGTCAGTTTTCCGAAAATTCATTAACTTTGAAATTTAATTTCTCGTCAACTATTATAGATAAAATTAAAAGTAAAAAAAAAGCTTTATAAAGATAATTTTACGTTCTTTAATCCATCAAATAACAATTTTGTTTGCAATTAAATAGTTTTTGAGATATTAGACAAAAACTGAAAACAGGCGTTATAAATTCAAGATGTCGTGCGAGCTTCTTCCCTACCACCAGGGACTTAAAGTACCCTCACCTGCTTTCCAGTTTCAATAAATCAAATCACCATAATGACCTACACTACTTCAGACTGAAAAGAGAAAGGAGCGAAAAAATGGTCAGTTTTTTTAAAAATTCAATCTTTGAAATTTAATGTCACGGAAACTATTATAGCTACAATAAAAAAGCTTTTTAAAGATAATTTTACACTCTTTTACTCATCAGGTAACATTTTGGTCGCAAGTAAATAGTTTTTGAGATATTAGATGAAAACAGAAAAAACACACTTAAAATAAAATCCTCCGTGGCGCTGCGAGCTCTCCCCCCCCTACCACCGGGGACTTTTAGTATGTTCATCAGGAGCCCTTCTTGTACGTGTTTGCGAATTTGCAAAACTATATATATATATATATATATATATATATATATATATATATATATATATATATATATATATATATATATATATATATATATACAGATGGGGGACAAAATAATATGAACACCTATGAAAAAGTATGCCGTATTTCACACCTATAGTACAGCCACGCCACCTGCAACAGAAGTCTGCCACCTGGTGAGCGTGAAGACGAACCTATCAGTGTCTCAACAGTAGTGACAAATACTGCGTGCTTGGTTCTAAATTTCTGTAATAAGTTGAGATGTTAGACCTTACAGAGTTCCAAAGAGGAATGATTGTTGGGGCACGTTTAAGTGGAGCATCGGTTACGGAAACAGCAAAGCTTTTGGGGTGTGCAAGAGGTACGGTGTTAGAGGTTATGACAGCATACACCAAAGAAGGTAAGACGACGTCTTCAAAGCACCACAGTGGCCGAAAGTCAAAGCTTGCTGATAGGGATAGAAGAGCTTTGAAGCGCATAGTAGCCCGAAAGCGCAAGCAATCCTTATCCGAAATAACATCTGAAATGAACAGCCATCTCCAGAACCCCGTTTCAACAAAAACTGTCAAAAGGGAACTTCATGCTGAGAACATTTATGGCAGAGTGGCAATTCGAAAACCTTTGGTGACAGCAACTAATGCTTTCAAGCGACGCCAATGTTGCAGAGACCACAAAGTTTGGTCCTCACAGATGTGGCAACAGGTAATATGGTCAGATGAATCATCATTTACCCTATTTCAGACTGCCGGGCGCATTTATGTCTGGCGAACGCCCTCAGAAGCCTTTAATCCTGAATGCCTCTTGCCGACTGTGAAGTATGGGGGTAGCTCAATTGTGTTATGGGGTGCGATATCTTGGCGTGGTCTTGGGCCACTTGTTATTCTGCATGGACGTGTCAAATCTAATCATTATTTGAGCATTCTAGAGGATCATGTCCATCCGTTTGTCCAGACTGTGTTCCCTGAAGAGCGACCGATCTTTCAAGACAACAAAGCCCCCATACATACTGCCAGATGTGTCCAAGAATGGTTCGAAGAGCATGACAGTGAAGTTGAACATCTCGCCTGGCCCCCTCAGTCTCCGGACTTAAATATTATTGAACATTTATGGGGATATTTAGAGTCCAAACTTCGTTCCCGATTTCCACCTCCATCCGGACTTTCGGAATTAGAGACCATTCTGCAGGAGGAATGGCTTAATATTCCTTTAAATGTTGTCCATGACCATTTATGCATCTATCCCCCGTCGCATTCAATCTGTTCTTCAATCAAAGGGTGGTCCAATCCCCTATTAATAAAGATTTTTCCTTATTTCACAGGTGTTCATATTATTTTGTCCCCCATCTGTATATATAACCGTTCATTGACTAGACTATTGGCTCTTTTTCTTCTGACACATTATCGTGAATGTAATTAACCTTCTCTCGACAGCAATCACCTTCCATTCCTTGAATTCTAGTAACAGAGGGCGAGCTGAAGGGAGGGTGTTTATAGCCCCCTCCAGTTCAGTTTAATACGAAAGTCACATTTGAATCAACAGTCCAACGCTGGAAACACACGAGCACTGACAAGGAATTAAGTTCAAGAGTCAACGTCGCCAACAACCTACCGATGAATAGACGGTTGAATATGAGATAGAATTCGTTTGGAACGCAATGAAATAAAAACTACCGGGACTCTGAAGTGTCAAGTTTAAAGATTTTTAAACTGTAGAAGAGAATGTTTTAACTTGCTATGTGCAGTAACGGAAACCGATATTGTAGTCTATTGCTGGTGATCACAAGTTAGAAAACAAAGAAAAAAGATCTGAAGATGAAGAAAAAGAGGTCGTTGAGATCAGGGCTGTGGAGTCAGAGTCCGAGGGATTTGGGGGTAAAGGAGTCGGAGTCGTTACAAAAGATGCCGACTCCGACCTACTTTTTTTTCATTAATTTTAACTGAGTCTCCTTGCATTTTTTAAAAACTGACTACCAATTGGTTCGATTACATGTATAAAAAGCCTACTAATGAGAAAATAACTGCCATTATAGCAATCAGCTGGCTTGAGTGTTTACCGAACTTCCTCTAACCGTCCCCTAGTTTGCTTGCTTTTTAACTTAACTAATAGCAATTGTCAGCAAATGATTTTGTTGCCTAACATTTTCAATTCCAATAAAAATAAAAAGTGTTTTGTTCGATCTTAGATATAAAATAGTAAAGGAATTTAACAATTTAGCAAGTCGAGGCCTGTAGCTCGGGTGGAAACTTCTGAGTGTGTTCGGCAAATTCAAATACGTTTTGACGCGAAAGCTCGAATCCAAAAGATCCGATGAAATATATCTAATGTTTCTTTTTACATTAAGACTATTTCTATAAGCTTGATTCTCACTAAAAGAATGGAATGGATAAAAGTATGGTATAAGTGTAAATGATTTCTTGGTTACAACACTCAAGAATTGCAGTTATCTTAAAATCTTCATAGTAAGGTTAATTCTAAAGCAGCCAATAAAACTTAAAAATTGAGCGATGAAAAAAAAATAGGCATATTGGAAAAAACTATTCGTACAAAGCTGTATACCTCCGCATTTTGTGTAAAATTTGTCCGAGGCCTTATTCAGGAAAATTTTCAATTTTAAAGTATTCATATTTTTATAAACTCTGAAATTAACTTCGGGTGACACCTACTAGATGAGTCAGTCATCCGGGGCAAACCACCCCCTCTCAAAAACTTAGACAGCTTTTTTTCTTCCGAATTACAGCTTTTAAAAATTGAAAGCACATGATTTGATCAATACCTATTTGTTAAACATTAAAAGCGAGAAAATTAATCCTTTCCAATAAAAAAAAAAGGGATTTTTAAGTCATTTCACTTTAAAACTCATAACTATTGGAAAAATTGATTTTAAATTAAATTTCGAATGTTGTATGCATCTTAGGTTTACAATAAAATACAAAATGTGAAATTTTCATAGAAAGGAATTACTATTTCAATCTCTGTTTAGAGTTTTTTCAGAGGGGGGATTGAAAAGTACAATAAAAAGAATCCGGAGTCGGAGTTGGAGTCGGGTGTTTCAAAATCCACGAGTCGGAGTCGACAATCTTCCTTCCGACCTCGCAGCCCTGGTTGAAATGCTTCGAAAGTTACAAGTGCTGAAGTCTCAGCAAGTTTAGAAAATTTTCGGATTTCTTTCATTAAAATACGTTAATCTGAACTAAAAATGTGTTCCAAATTACAATCATAAAAAAATTAAATATATACACACACACACACACAAATATATATATATATATATAATATGAGCCGCTCAGAAGCCAATGTGGTTAAGTCCAAAACACAAAAATTGAGAAAATTAATGTTTTTGATACATTAGTTTTTAAAATTCTTGGTTTATTAATTTAATTAGAAAAGTGTATAAAATCTTTTTTCGAAATGTAAACTCTGCAAAAAAACAAGATATGTACAGGATGTGTAAATAAAAACGTAAGTATTTATTGAAATAATGACAGCATCTTAAAAATTTTAGGACTTACACCTTTTGGCAGATGAAAAATATAAGAAAATTATGTAAAGATAATAAAATAACATTTATGGTCATAAGTTTTATGTTTATTCATCATAACAAACACCATCTTCTTCCGAGTTATTCAAATGTAAATCTTAATCCCTATATGTTGTCCTTAATGTCCTGTAAAAGTCGTGTTTAATTGGAGGTCTTTAATAAACACATGATGTCTTTTTTTGTTTCTCTTGAAATTGTTCTGAATATAGGCCGAGTTATATATTTTTTAATTTACTGGCCTACCTATTTTTTTTTTATCAATTATATGAAAGGTATCATCCTAATCAAAATTATGTTTGAACTTAATGCTGCTTGGGTTTGACCTTTCCAATTTTATCCATCTCATATTAAGCCAATTGACTGTTGGTCCACTTGTTGATTTTTACTTTCTTCTATATCTAATATATAGAAGAAATATTGGATTCGTGCAAATTTTCGAATTTCGAATTTTGACGGATTCGAACGTTTTGAGGTGTGCTGAGTCCATTTCGACTATTTTTGGAAAATGTCTGTCTGTCTGTGTGTGTGTATGTATGTGTGTGTGTGTGTGTGTGTGTGTGTATGTATGTGTGTCACGTCTGTGTGTGACCAGTTTTTTGTGGCCGCTCTACAACAAAAACTACCGCATGAAATCGAACGAAATTTGGTACACATATGTGCCCCTATGTGAACTTGTGCCCATTAGATTTTGGCGCGAATTCCTCCAAGGGGGGTGGAGCAATGGGACGTTTTTCGAGTTACGCGTGCTTGCTATTCCTCAGGAAGTAACTGGCGGAATCAAACAAAATTTGGTCCATATGTTGCCATTAACAGGAACAGGTGCTGATTCAATTTTGGTGTCAATAACTCAAACGGGGGTTGAGCTATAGAACGTTTTTTGTCGTCAATTGTGACTGCTGTATCTCAAGAAATAATGAACGGAATGAAAGAAAAATTTATCGGCAAGTAGCCCTTAGTGGGTATAAAAACTGATTTTATTTTTGTGTCAACAGCTAAAAAGGGGGTAGCGCAATCACCCGTTCTTTTTTTCCATTTTGAGTGCCCTATCTCAAGAAGTAATGCTACGTTCTGGTTGAAATTTGGAATATATGTGAATCCATATGTAAACAGGCTTTGGTTCTATTTTGACGCCAATCGCTCCAAGAGGTGTTGATTTTTTTTTTTTTTTTTTTTTTTTTGCGAATAAAAATATTTTTATTAATGCAACAATAAGAAAGATAAATCGCAATAGATTGTCGTCTGCGTATTTCTCGTGATTTTAATTGTATGGAAATGGTAGGAAATATTATCTCAATGATTTAAAATTTTTAACTGTTGCCATCTTATGTTTGTTAACAAATAAAATATTTGTAATTCATTCAAGCAAGGCTTTTAAAATAACTTTCAGTTTTCGCTCTTTTGCTTTGCTTTTAAAATAATTCAGACATTGGGATGGTAGTCAAGTTTTTGCATGTGTAATTTTGTTTTTGTTGGGAATATTGCTTCCTCGTCAAGCATGGGGAGGGATCAGAAAAAAAAAGAAAAATATAGAAGAAAGTTTCGTGATGGCCACAACATACTAGTTTTTCTGTTGGTAACAGCTTCTTCCAATGGTTTTGTGGAAAGAAATTCTTGTGGATTCATTTCGACAACTCTGAAAGGGTTCTTTCTTTTACTGTTTTGTATTATATGATACCAGTCACTAGGGTTATAAATATACGGAATTTTTTTGCATAAGCTTCTATAACTGCAAAATCAGCATCATTGAGCAAATAACTGTGCCCACTTAATAAAAATTTAAGTTGAATTGATTCAGCTTTTATATCTTCACTCAGAACCAATTTCTGTAAACTTAACACAGCTTTTATATTTCAATTCTGTCCTGAACATGAATCTGAATTCATTATAATTTTTTGAAAATCCTTTGCAATTAATTGTGTTTAGTTAAACACAATGACACTTCTTGTGAACCCCGCGATGCTTGGGTTATAGGCCAAACATACATGTAGCCCTCGTTAGTCTGTAAATCATGGCACCAAGATTGTATACAAATAAGTTTCTCTTGTAATAAGTCACTGATGTGGATAGTTTCGGAAATGGTTATGCTTTTTCTAAATCAAAACTAAACACATATATTTCGTCCGAAGCTCTTAGTCGATCATTAGCCATACTGTTACGGGCAATTTCTGCATTTCGCAAGTGTTCGTCATGTTCAACTGCAGCTGCATTTTTTTTCTTCATCATAGATTTTTTTTTTAACCAAATAATCAGATTTTGCACAAGTATCTTTTGAAGGTTGCTTAAAATGTAAGTTAAATTTTGTCGAAAATATATGGTAATAAAACTTTTCCTTTACTTGTACAATTTGCTCTTCATTACATTGTTCGACATACAGGTTATACATTTTTGCAATAGAAAGATCTAAATTCAAGTATCTGCCACCGGGATTATGACTTCTTGTACTATGAATTTCTTGTTTTTCAGTGTTGTCAACAAACATCGAATGAAGAAAAATAATTTAATTTTTATTTCAAAGTTTATGTAAAAAATATTGATAAAAAGTGGACTTATTCACAATGGCTTCTGCAATTATTATACAATATAACCAACGAGTAAATCCTTTAATAACTAAGGAGATGATTATTTTTTTCATCAAAATTTCCAAAAATCAGAAAATATCCAAAAATGGACTTAACCGCTTTGGCTTCTGAGCGGCTCATATATATATGAGCCGCTCAGAAGCCAATGCGGTTAAGTCCATTTTTTGATATTTTCTGATTTTTGGAAATTTTGATGAAATAAATAATAATCTTCTTAGTTATTAATGGATTTATTTGTTGGTTACTTTTTCCTAGGTTAGACAGCCTTTTTTAATAGCTTCTGAATATATTGTATAATAATTTCAGAAGCCATTGTGAATAAGTCCACCTTTTATCAATATTTTTTTACTTAAACTTTGAAATAAAAATTAAATTTTTCTTCTTCTTTCGATATTTGTTGGTAACACTGAAAAACAAGAAATTCATAGTACAAGAAGTCATAATCCCAGACGCAGATACTTAAATTCAGATCTTTATATTGCAAAAATGTATAACCTGTATGTCAAACAATGTAATGAAAAGCAAATTGTACAAGTAAAGGAAAAGTTTTATTACCATACATTTTCGACAAAATTTAACTTACATTTTAAGCAACCTTCAAAATATACTTGTGCAAAATCTGATTATTTGGTAATACAAAAACAATCTACAATAGATGAAGAAAAAAATGCAGCTAAAGTTGAACATGACGAAAACTTGCGAAATGCAGAAATTGCCCGTAACAGTATGGCTAATGATCGACTAAGAGCTGGAGACGAAATATAAGTGTTTAGTTTTGATTCAGAAAAAGCATTACCATTTCTGAAACTATCCACATCAGTGGCTTATTACAAGAGAAACTTATATGTATACAATCTTGGTTGTCATGATTTAAAGACTAACGAGGGCTACATGTATGTTTGGTCTATAACCCAAGCATTGCGGGGTTCACAAGAAGTGTCATCGTGTTTAACTAAACACATTAAATTGTACGCAAAGGATTTTCAAAAAATTATAATGTATTCAGATTCATGTTCAGGAGAGAAATAATCGAAATATAAAAACTGTGTTAAGTTTACTGAAATTGGTTCAGAGTGAAGATATAAAATCGGAATCAATGGAGCTTAAATTTTTATTAAGTGTTCACAGTTATTTGCCCAATGGTGCTGATTTCTCAGTTATAAAAGCTTATGCAAAAAAAAAAAAAAAAAAAAATCCGTATATTTATAACCTAGTGACTGGCATCATATAATACAAAATAGTAAAAGAAAGAACCCTTTCAGAGTTGTCGAAATGAATCAACAAAAATTTCTTTCCACAAAACCATTGGAAGAAGCTGTTACCAAATGAAAAAAATCAACAAGTTGACTAACAGTCAATTGGCTTTATGAGATGGATAAAATTGCAGAGATCAAACCCAGGCAGTCTTAAGTTCAAACATAATTTTGACGAGGATGATACCTTTCATGTAATTGATATATAAAAAAAAAATAGATAGGCCGGTAAATTAAAAAAATATAACTCAACCTATATTATATCCTAATGGCAGAACAATTTCAAGAGAAACAAAAAGGACATACGTTTATTAAAGTATATACCTCAATTAAACACGACTTTTACAATACATTAAGGACAACACATGGAGCACAAGATTTACATTTAAGTAATTCGGAAGAAGATGGTGTTTGTTGTGATGAATAAGTATTAAACTTATGACAATAAATGCTATTTTATTGTTTTTACATAAATTTCTTATCTTTTTCAGCTGCCAAAAGGTATAAGTCCTAAAATTTTTAAGATGCTGTCATTATTTCAATAAATACTTACTTTTTTATTTACACATCCTGTACATATCTTGTTTTTGCAGAGTTTACACCTCGAAAAACGATTTTATACACTTTTCTAATTAAATTAATAAACCAAGAATTATAAAAACTAATGTATCGAAAAACATTAATTTTCACAATTTTTGTGTTTTGGACTTAACCACATTGGCTTCTGAGCGGCTCATATATATATATATATATATATATATATATATATATATATATATATATATATATATATATATATATATATATATATATATATATATATATATATATAACCTATAAAAATATAACTTCTAACACGAGTACCTTTTTTTTCTTTGACATTCATTTCAGACTCCTGACATTTAAGATGCTGTATTTTACACATTATCGTAAGCGTTCCCAAACTTTTCGGATTTACGGTACCATTTGTTGCATTAGGAT
The DNA here is from genome assembly GCF_026930045.1 of Uloborus diversus. Taxonomy (NCBI): domain Eukaryota; kingdom Metazoa; phylum Arthropoda; class Arachnida; order Araneae; family Uloboridae; genus Uloborus; species Uloborus diversus. The sequence continues at coordinate 108,014,222 of NC_072732.1, read as the reverse complement.
TTTCTCACGGTACCTTAGTCTATGAAATACATCCATGGATATTTCGTGGCACCGCTGGCCTCTTCCTGCAACACCAAGTTTTTGAACCTCTGCACTATCGTGGCTAGACTTGTTGTTTTCTCTGCGCGGATACTGCACTAGCAGAAAAACAACTTCTACAAAACTCGTAACCTACTCGTTTTTACAAGATTTCTGTCATGTTTCAGGAATGGTTGTGCAAAAAATTATTGATTTTGCCAAATGTATTCCGCTTTAGCTAGCACTAACTGGATAGTTTGAATAACAGATTTATAAAAAAAAAATACCAAGCACTTTTCATAATGCACTCAAAAGGACAAAATAACTTTTCTGGGTAAGAAAGGACAATTAAAAAACTCCTGTAGTTTTCGAAAATTCCAAAAAAAAAAAAAAAATAAATAAATAAAAAAAAAAAAAAAAAACACAACAAACGAAGAAAAGTGCGACTCAAGTCATAAAGAGAACTTATTACCATTATCTAGCTTTCAATCATAATTTTGAGTGTTGAAACATGCATATTTTTCTTATTGGGAAAGTTTGGTTTCAAATGACTAGAACCGCACTTTTCTTCGTTTGTGATGTCATTTTCTTGGAATTTTCGAAAACACAGGAACTCTTAAATTGTCCTTTCTGACCCAGAAAAGTTATTTTGTCCTTTTGAGTGCATTATGAAAAGTGCTTGGTATTAAAAAAAAAATTGTTATTTTATTCTTTTTAGTGTAAAGGTATTTCAGAAATAGAATAATTTTACCCTCACGAAACTTCATCTTATTTTTTCACATAAATGCTCGGTAATAAAAGGGAAAAAACCTAGATGCGTGCCTAAAACTTTAAGCAGTTGGCACAAAAATTTAATTCTTGTTCCTCTCTAGTATTTATGCTTGCTAATTTCATGCTTGCTTCAGAGAAGCCTTGATTCAAAATTTTCATTATGATTCTTTTAACATTACTGGTGCAAGGCAACAAAATTTGTTACAATGGGTTTTATATTTAAACATTTAATAGAGAAATTACATGAAATTTGCTGTTTTCCATCCTAACTAAAATAATAATTTTATTTTAGAATTTTAATTTTTCAGCCCTAAGTTGTACCTTTAGGATTAAGCAAATCACTTAGTGAAATCCCGAAATCTCTAAGTGGTCTAGTTGCAGAGATATAAGCAAAACCAGGCCTCAGATTTCTTCGTGACAATTAGGCCAAGTACAATAAAAGTGCTTAAAAAATGGGTTTTTGGAAAATGTGTCTCTCTGTGAATCATATGTTGTGCGATGGATTTTTAGAAGTAGCGATCCTTGAGGAAGATAAAAGGACGTTCTTAACAGAGATTTCGGGTACATGCAATCTCAAAACAACGAAAAACCTTTTAATGACAGTTTTGGGGGCATAAGTTTGATTTTTCAACTACGAGCAATCGTTTTCTCTTATTTCTTTTTTTCCATCTTTTTGTAATTTCGCCGCCTCGCTCACACATAACGTAGTAGATTTGACTTGTTCACACAGACCACACGTTATAAGGGGCAGTGAGAAGCAAAGGGATGTAAGTGAACATTTTCAAGTTTTGGGTAAAACGCGTTTCATGTTCCGGTCTTCGGTTGGCTTTCATCGAAAAGCTTTCCGAAATCATGATGTACAGCAGCACCTACAAGGGCTACTAGTACTATCTTTTTCACCAAAATAGAGGAGAGGTTCACCTACCATTTGTACTTTACTAGTTACTTGAAAGTTTTTAATTTTGGCACTTGCATCCCTTTGTTTCTCACTGCCTCATATATAACTTGTAAGAAGAGGGGAAAAAAAAAACGTGATACATCCGAAAACACGATATAACTGCAGCTACAAATAATTATTTTAAATAAATAAAAGGAACCGATAACAAAAAAAAAAAAAAGCATCAAAGAAAATTATCAAATTATCTTTTCACACAGTTGTAAGTTTAACAAAAAAGTAAAAAATATTTTCGTTTCTATTCCATCAATACTATCTTTAAACGCAAATATGATCGATAAAATCATATGTAATCCACAAACCAATTACAAACACCAATTTGGAAAAAAAAAAAAAAATGGAATTAAGGCTGGGCGATGAATCGCGAAACATTGATGTAGAGCTCACATAATTAAACCAGTTTAGAATTCTTCTATAAACCAATGCATCGATACCGCACCGACCAAAAATCATAACACCGATGTAGGGGAAAAAGTTTATGATATCCTTTTAATCTTTATTACACCAATATTGAATTAGCAATGAACCAAACCTCCACATAGAAGCCGACATGATTATAATCCACTTAAACGGCGGAAAATGGACAACTCAGCAACGTTAAAAGAAAAGTTAAGTCAGCAAATTGTACACTCATTTTGGGGTTTCCGGGAGACTTCTTTTTGAATGCAAATCGATGGGAGCTTTTATGGAAGCTAAATTATGCATTCCTTCCCCAAGCTCAAATATTTTTGGTTGGATGGTTCTATTGAGTTTTTATTTTGGAGAAAGAGCCTTAATAGGCTACTACTGCGCTAAAAATATTTTTGGCTTGAAAAGTGGGTTCCTTGTTGCTCCAAAAATATATGCCAGCAATATTTATTGATATTTTTTGCTTTTACCGCTGATCTGTTTGTTGGTAGTCTCTTGCTAGTACTCTTGCTTACAGTACCTGTGAGTAAATATCTTGTATAATAAGCCATTTTCATAGCTGCCAACATATCAACTTCAAAAATCTTACAATGCATGCCGTGGTTGTATTTGTACTTTTTTAACCAACACACAACAAACTGTTACCGTTAAAACTAAAAGCATTATATTTTCAAATCTTTACTTGTAATTAATCAGCAGAGAAAAAAAAACGAAAAAAAAAAACTGGATTCAGAAAAGAGAAACACAGAATTACAACAAGCTATTAATTTCAAAAAGGCAGGCCTGTGCATTTAAAAATTTAAGAATACAAGTGTGCACTTTTAAAATATTGTCTAATATATTTCTGTAAGATGCATCATTTAATATTCAATTTGAAAAATATTCTTTTGGAAGAAACTAATAACTTGCTGTATTATCTTACTTTTTCCTTCATAAATTAATGCAGTCAGCTGCTTTTGCTGATACTACTTTGACTGGAACTTAAGCTTTCTTAAGTTGCTAACTTAGCAACTTTCAAAAATTTTACTTCAATAACTTATTCAAAACAAGTTTTTTTTTTTTTTTTTTTGGTAAGTTCTTATTGATTAAAATGTTATCCAGGTTATTATCAGATAACACTGCACAGCTCTGTCCTTGCCTTCCTGACACTACAGAATATTCTTTTGCACTCTGCATTACTGTGAGTTATGGCTAGAATGGAAAGCATAGAAAAGGAAAGCCTTTCATACTTCAATAAACCATTGACATCAACTAATTTCTTCAAAGCAGCCTATTTTATATCCATCCTCTCCCTTTTTAGCACAACATCGGGCAAATCATCTATTTGTACGGAGCGAAATTCACTTTGGAGCTTATCTTAGGCTATAGTGCCTAGAAAGAGTAGTGTGCCGACCGGCGCTTTTTTCCCTGCGATTCTTGAAGACGAATTGTATGAAAACCGCTAGATGGCAGTGCAGTCGAGGTGCACGTTCAATTTCGCAGTGTTTACATTAGTAGACGCGGAATTTTGTTACAATTTAGTTCCGCGTTTCTCTTTTTTACCTTTATTTCGTGAATATTACATGAAACAGCGTTTAAGGCTTTTAATAGAGGCATCAAAGTTGAACATTGGAAGAAATAAAGCTTCATCTTGTTTCGTACCAGGAAGCAAAAGTGAGCACAAAACATGCAAGGAAAAAGTTACGCTTTTTAAAGCTCCAGCAGATGAAGAAAAACTAAAGTGGAACCCGTTAATTCCCAGGTTAGATAAAGTTTTTGATAAATATTGCTCAATTTGTGCTCTGCATTTCAAAAAACAGTTTATTGCAACGCATTTTAAGCATATATAATAAATGGTGAGGAAGAAAAACTTTTGTGAAAGATGAGGCAATTCCAACAATTTTCACAAATCTGCCATTATACTTTACTAAAAAATTACCAAAGAAAAGGTCCATCAGAAATTATGCAGTTAAAAAAAAATGTTTCCTGTTTGAAAAAAATAAAACTTGATCTTTCCGCAGATGAAACTGAAATAACCATGTATAAATCTATTCGTTCATATTAATTTGACTAACGAATATTGGGTTTGTATGAAATTTAAAAAATCTCCAAATATTGTAGTTTTTGTATATAATGAAAATTATGTGGAAAATAATATTAACGATAAAAAGATCATTATTGAAGTAGACACAAAGACAAGGATGTTTTCAAAACAAAATTTTACACAATGACTGAAAATTTGATACTTATATTTTAAGGCAAATGTATTATCAGTCGAGATGGCTAAGGGCGCAGTTTGTTGTTGTTTTTAATGCCACTTGGGAGACTCAAGCCCCATTCATGTAGCAGCATGAGTTTAAAGCAGAAAGGAGAGACTCCTGAGTCAATGAGGCCCCTGAATGAGAAAGAGCCCGACTTGGGCACGGTATATGGTAGCACCACCTCTACAGTTTATAGGTCTGGAGAATAGGTTGGAAATCTCCAGCAACGCTACGCCTGGTAACTGTTAGCGACCGACCATAAGACTTTCGGACAAACGGAATCAACAAGCACGTAAGTTATATTTAAAAAAAAAAAAATTTTTTTGTTGAATTTCAGCCTTTTAAAATCCTGTATGAAATTGATATTTATTATTGTTATCGTCCCTCGTTATCGAGATAAAAGGTATTTAAGTCTCCCGAAATTTTAAGAAAAGTGGCAAATTTAAACACTTGGCGAGGGATTGAAGGCACCAATTTCTCACAGACAATTTCCTCGTCTGCATGTGGCAGGACATCCATACCTACAGAGCGTGAGAAAGATGTCTGTCCCCATCGAAACTCGCTAAATTTGGAAAAACGAGACTCGCTTTTCTTAAAATTCCCATAGGCTTTAAAATCTCTAATATCGACAACGAGAAAATATTTTTTGCGTCCAAAAACATGTATCACAATGTTCTTTTGATCGCTACTTATTTAGATTTTTTAATTGTAACACTGTCATGTTGTTTCCTGATTAAGGGTAGGGAGATTCAGAAGCTGCGCTTCCTTCTAAAAGAACATTTTAAAGCTATCATAACAACGTCAGACAAAGGAGAGGGACGAGGAGGTTCCCCTTTTGTTTTTAGTTTTTAAGGATACATTTCTTTCGCTATTTTACATATGAGACAAAAGATAAAAATACATAAATACTTTTTTTTGACAATGATAACGTCAGATTCAAAAACACTTCTATTTCGATAATTATCGACAACAAAACCGTTTGCTGACAGGTTCTAAAGAACGTTATAAAAATGAGCAAACTAGCAGTTTGACGTTGATAAATATTACCGAAAATTCAACAAATAATCAAGCCAGCAGTTTGCCAATTGCAGTTATTTGAAAATTAGTATGTAGTTATATATGTAATCGGAGCAAGTGGTCCTATTTTTTTTTTTTTAATGTAAAGAAAGTCCTTGAAAATTAAAAAAAAAAAAACAGGTCGGAGTCGGTAGATTTTTCAAGCGACTCCGACTCTTCGACTCAGACTGAGAAGCCCTGAAAATTTCAATTAGCTTAAGAATTTAGAAGCAGTTTTATTTTGAAACTAGCTTTATCCGCAGGACTTTGCCTGGAGGAGAAAATTAAAAGGTCATTTGATTAGCTTGTATATTTACAAATAATGGATGATGAATTTCCTGCCAATTAACTATGTTCATTCGTTCTTCCCATGTTATGGTTCCACGTCATGATAATTTCGTAATTAACTCGTCCATCTTATGATTATTTTGCTCCAGAAACAGTTCTTAAAATTAATATTAAAAAAAACAAAATCGAATTTTCGAAAAATCGCTTCGCGGTGCCCCCCCCCCCCCCCGTGCTACAAACTAACTTCATCAAATTTCATGAAAATCGGCTGAACGGTCTATGTGCTGTCCGCATCACAGAGATCCAGACAGAAATCCAGACAGAGAGACTTTCAGCTTTATTATTAGTAGAGAAATAAGAGACGCACAGTTATTGAATACTTAGGGGGCCATTCATTAATTACATAAGGATGATTTTGGCAATTTTTGATCCCCCTCACCCCATGTAAGGGTACGTAAGATTTTTCACCCCCCCCCCCCCCCCCACCTATTCTTACGTAAGATTCCATTTTGTTTTTTAAAATGATAAAATAACAAATCTTGGAGTCGTTAATCACTGTAATCGTTATGAAATTCACATTATTAAATTCAACCTTTTGCGTAAAGAAATAGTTACTGAAAAGTTAGAATCTAAACTAAATGTTTTTTTCGATTTTTTTTTTTTGTTTTTGTTTTGATGTAATATTAATTAAAAATAAAACATGCCATACACAACGTGACTCTTTTATTATATTTTACACTATTCATTCTTTGTAAAACAAATGAAAAAACATCTTATCCTAACATATTTCTTACCTTCCAGACGCAAATGGAACATAATCTCTGCCAAATCACTTGTTGACCGCGCAATTTCTAATGTGAAATACTGACTTGTAAAATATTACGTAAGAATGAGGTTAACCCCCCCCCCCTGAGGTACGTAGAGGCTTTTCCAACCCCCATTCCCGTCGGGATCCTTACGTATTTAATGAATGGCCCCTTATATTCTACTATTTTCATTGAAGATAAATTAGCATAAGGTAATATTATATTCTTCAAAAAATAAATGAACACCCATGTAACAAAAAGCACTTGTTAAAGAATTTGTCTTTTGCGCAAAAATAAGTTCAATCCGAAAAACGGGGCGTCTAAATTGCGAAATCAGCATGCAATCGCCGATTTAAAACGAGTCTGATTGAGGAGCATAACGTACTCCTTGAGCGCAGCGCCATCTGGATTTTCCTCAGATCTGACCTCACTTTTTCCCCGTCGATCGGCACACTACTCTTTCTAGGCACTATACTTAGGCTCTTCATCTGCAGTTTCTCTGTTCTTCTGAAGCAACATAACAGGCAACTCATAAAAAAAAGCAATACTAGAGATCTTAAAACGTAATTATCTTACAATTATGCCATAAGATCTTACAAACTTACAATACCTCCAAAAATCTTACAATGTAAGGCTAAATCTTACAAGTTGGCAGCTATGCATTTTCAAGTACAGCTAAAACTTATAAAAACCTGTTAGAATTTTTGCTACAGTATCATATTTTAACGAATAAAGATATTTCTTTATTTTCTTAATTTTTTAATAATTTATGAGATACTATTAAAATTACACTCATCTCTTTTCTTTTTTTTTGTATTAATGAGTAACGAAATTGTAATGTATTTTAAGTTTAAACTGCTTGAAATACATCGTGATGCATCGCAGCATCGTGATGTAAGTTTGGCGATCCATCTCGATGTAGAATTCCTACATCGCCCAGTCAAAGTAACGATAATTGAATTTCATTACTAATTTGTTCGGTTTCTGAAAATATGAATGGAATATAAATACACTACCGCAACTTGATACTTTATCAGCGATATAATGCATGCTAATATTATTTAGCTGAAAAACGTGCGTCAATATGCATGTAATTGATTCATTGTTTTGTTCCTATATCTTGCTTCTGAATACTTTTAAGAATGGAGGCATTTCTTATTCCAGTGGGAAGGGATTTTGGAATTTGGTGGTATTTACTGTCTTAGAGGAAAATTCTAATGTATGTATTATCGCAACTAAGAGCAATTTAGTGTCTTGGCAGCAGAGCAAACAAAACCTGGTTAGCGCGATTTAATGCCTAGACTGAATTTTTAATGTATAAACCAATTCCAATTAAATAATAATAATATTGAAAGTCTCCATTAAAATTCGAAACAAAACAGCGCCCTTATTGATTGTCTGCAGCAAAAAGGGTAGGGAGGGGACATTTATTTGTAAGAGATTAAGATATTCAAGAGGGAAATTTTTGAAAACCTTTGTTATCAGCAAAGCCGCAGATTGTCAATTACGCATTAGAACAAATTATAACAGTTTTATTTGTTCAAAAACATGTGAAATGGCACCAGATAAAATTTTAAATCATTTGAGTTTTTCTGATTGTCAGAGAGGAAAAATATCGCCACCAACGAGCATGAAGGCTCAGAAGTTAGAATTTGACATTGCATTAGATATAGAAGAAAGAAAAATGTTAATAATTCAGCAATTTCATACTGTATCTGCCTAACTTTTTTTTAATTTAATAGAACAATATGCTGTTTAACCCGAGATTGCTCGCGCGACCAAAACGAACGGGAGTGCTCGCGCAGGGTATCTCATACCCGAGGAGGTTTTTAGTATTTTTGAGTTCAAGTTTTTTTTTTTTTTTTCCAAAAAGGTTGAAAATGCAAATAAGAGAAAAGAATGTAATTATAAAATACTTTCTTAAAAGACTTGTATTCAATTTCTACATTTTTTTGCAAATGCATGCCATATGGTCCATTCAAATATTTTTGTCACAATCTTCACACATTAATTTGTTTTTTGTCTTTCATATTGGGGCTTTCAGTACAGCTTTTGTACGTTGACTTTGCTTTTTTAGCAGGGGATGCAATGTCTTCACTAGATCCTAGTTTGATTTTAAGTCTCTTGGAAGCATTACGTATGCTTTAGTTCAGAACTGTAGCAGAAACACTCGCGCAGGGTATGATACACCCGTAGAAGTCAATTCCAAAGAAATTAATTTTAGAATGTCCCCACCGTTTCTACCCCTTAAAGGTTATGATCTAACCATAGTCAAGGAGTCGTCCACTTCCAAAAAAAATAAAAAAAAGGTGGGGAGAAATTTGATTGAAGCGAAGATGTGTGTATGTCATACCCTGCGCGAGCAATCTCGGGTTAAAATTGAAATACTGATTTTTGCCTATTTGACAACCTTTCCCATTTCAGTAGAGTCTCTGATGGGCTTCGCTCGCAGTATAGCAGCAGCATATCCACTATCCAGGAGGGGAGGATTAGGGGCCATGATATACATATCTCCCTCCTGAAGAGCAAAAATTTTCCATTCCTGACCATAGAAAAAGACTAAAATTAACCATATCTCCTCCTGAATTTCAACTAACATCCACCTTTGAAACTATTTTATCGCTATGTTACTGCAACACACTATTCTTAGAAATACAGCCCACGCTTCAGATTTAATATTTCGACTTCCCTCTCAATATCCTTTCTCCGCGCCATCTGCATTTGTATCAACAATCAATTTTCCGTCCACCCCCCACGGAAGCAGAGCTCCCGCAATCAAACGGCTACCCAAACCGGTGCAGGGGCGTCGGATGACATTCCCGACGGTCTTCCACGGGAGAAACGCGATTTTGGCAACTCCGCCCCCTCGAGTCGGGTTGCGCACGATCCGGCCTATCGTTATTATCGACCGCCACTTCACTGGTAGAACTGTAAATGTGCTTACGTCAGGAGCTACACTCGTCTGAAAATGTCACCTCCGGTGTAGAATACAACATTCATTTGGGGGACAGTGCTGCACTTAGGTTCGGGGGGGGGGGGGGGGGGCTTCACGCGTCAGTCGAATCGGTCGAAAAAAAAATTCTTTTCAGGGTGTGACGTCACACCCTGAATTTCGATTCGATACTATGGCATCGAATCTTTAATCGCTACAATGTTTTTAATCTTCCAGCAGCGCTTGCTTTTTTTTCTTATCTTTTTTTATTTTATTTAGGGATTGCCCCCATTTATTTCTTTTTTCTCTCCCCCCCCCCCAGGCTGGACGTTTTGCTGCATCAAAACTACGTTACGTTACATAGCTGTGCACATTTAATTCAAATAAAACAGCGAGTTTTTTTTTTTTTTTTTTTCCTTCTTTTCTTTGGCAAACGCTACTTTTTGCACACTACGGCGAATAAAGGTGAGAACTTTTTTTGCGCTATTTAGTTAAATAGAAAAAGCGGTTTTTTGAGTGATCTTTGTTTTTATTACGGAACGGGCGGGGAGGTTAAACTCAACACAGATGGATAATAGATCGAAATGGTAGATATAGCCGCCGCAGGCGGCAATTTTGGTGTGAAAAGGTGAATGTCACAAAACGCATATGGAGATAGATATAGAAAATACTTTATTCAAATTAATATTGAAAAAAACAGATGTAAATTGATTAATACCGCTGCCAAATTTATTTAAAAAAGCTGCCGAAGGCGGCAAACTTGGCGTAAGAAGGTGACTGACAAGTTAGCCAAACAGCCGCCGTAGGTGGCTGCTTGCATAAGGTGAGTGGCGTAAAAAGGAGAACCAGCTGGTCGGCACAGGCGGCTAGTATCATGATATAAAATGCTTGAAACGCAGAATATACACACGTAGCTACGCATAAGCGTCGGAACGGGGGGAGCTGAGGGAGCTTGAGCTTCCCCTGGAATATTCCAGACCGGCTTAGCTCCCCCGGAAAATTCTTGCAACCGCTGCTTTTTGCCGTACATTGTTTACCTCAAACCTGATTTCAAAAATGTGATCTGCCATTTTTGGGAATTTCGGAATTTCTACCCAATGAGCAACAAAAGCAGTGTGCAGACGGAGTGGTCAGTGCACTTGAATTCAATTTCACCTTTTTTTTCACTGTTTAAAACACTCTTGATTGCCGAAATGCGGGAAAGTGGACTCTACTCCGCGGCCTGCGAAAATCAGTACCAGTCAGAGGCGTAGCATAACCAAACATTTTTTTTTTGGGGGGGGGGGGGCACCAGAGCCATCACCAAGAAGGGTTTTGCTACCCTCACCCCGCCCAGTTTTTCAGAAATGGCGTCACCAATTTCATATTAGTAATGAAAAAAAAAAGCAGAAAGGAAACCTTTACGATTTTAAAGAACATGTAATAGAAATGATAAGTGAACAAATAGAATAAAAGTATGGAAAAGAGTTTTTTCTGCAAAATTTGAAAGCAAATGCAATCTCTGAATATTATTTAGGAACATCCAAGCAAGGTTATGCATTATGATTTACCTCTGAGGAGCGCTGAAACGAACGTTTCGAACATTTTTTTAACGAAAAGAAAGTATTCAGTGTTTAGTACAAATCTATGACAAGCGTCAGTCAAGTAGAAAATGAATACGTTGACGGGGCCGCAAACGCTTGTATTTCAAACAAATAAAAATATAAGGCTAGAAATTGAAAATTTCATTATGGAAAAACCAAACCACTCAAATAATTTTGGAAATGAATAGCACCTGAGAGCGAAGACACATTGGCTTGGTTGGATAAAGCAGCGTGCTAATGAGGGAAAGGGTGGGAGTTCAAATCTGGGCCGAAAAATAGCGTTTTAATGGGTTTTTGTTTTTCAGCAGAATTTTAATCCAAGTTTCCACTAATATGCAAAATTCTAAGCTGTATATCTGTTGTTGTTAAAATCAGGAAACAAAACATTGATTTTAAGAGGGTAAATCGAAGTTTGACTTTGCAGAAGGATAAATTTCAATTTATTTTGCTGCTTTACTACGCATTGCTTTGGTCTATAGCATCTCGAGGTTGCATTGAAATCAGAAAATTCTTCCTTTGAACTCGAATGCTTCGCGTGGGTCAACTAGTCATCTACAATTGCGTTTCTGGAATTTCACTATCGGAAAGTTGCTGAAGACGGATCCCGAACCTCTCCTGCCAGTAACATAGCCAACTATCATCTAAAACTGCATTTTGACAACTAACTTCGAAAATTTTATTAATGAGCTTCAGCCCCTCCACCACCGCCAATATAATTTAAAATAATCTTAAATTTCGTTTAAGGTCTTACCTTTCAAATAATTACTGGGGTAAAGCAACCCGAAAACTCACCCCTAACATCATTAAAAGTCAAATAAAATTGTTTTTGGAGCTCCAATTTGGAAAAATTTCCAGTCTTCATACCGATATCAAAGATGGCACACAGCTACGTTTCTTAGATTGTTCATTTTCGACAAATTTCTGGGAGGGGGGGGCCGGATTTCTCCTCTAATTAACATCTCCGAATAATGTCTAAAACTTCGTTTTCAGAACAACAATTTTGAAAAAATTCCAGGAAGAACCCTAAAATACCAACCTTCTTAACGTAATTAGAGAAAAAATATAAAATTTTTCAAGTTTCAATTTCGAAAAATGCCGAGGAAAACGCTCCTAGACCACTTTTCCACCCTAGAATTAACAAAGATCATCTAGAATACATTTTTAAGACAAATTAGAAAAAACATCCTATTTTTGATTTTTGGGCTAATTTCTTTATAATTCTGGAACAAAAGATTAAGTGTCTAGAAAGCTGGGGGGTGATGAGTCAGTTTGGCCTTTAAATATGAATAGCATAGGTGCTCCAGACATAACTAAAAACGATTGCTAAGGTTGTTTGTATTTGTTCAAATAATTTCAACTTTCCAGAAACTTATCTTATTTTAAGTTATCTGACCCCTCAGATCATACTTTACGAAGTTACAATTATTCTTGTTTTTTTGCTTTCTAAATTACGATTTTTTCGTCACTTACAGATATATTTTCATGACAAAATTGTTACTTTTCATCTACTATTGCAGAAAAAAACCCCAACAATATTATTATATTAATTAGTTTCTATCAAAGACTTTTACAAAAACTTATCTGAACAATATAATATATAACGAACACTTCATTTTAACACATTTCCAATATTCTGTTTCTCCGCCCTCCTGTTTCATCTATTCGCCTTTTTCTAGTTCTCATAAAATAAGAAATTCTTCTCAATGCTACGAAGTCTCCCTTTCCTCCAAAATTATTACAGAGCACCTCAAATTTTGTTTTCAAGGCTCCGATTCCCTGAAAATTACCGGAAGAGAGTCCCTGGATATCTTGTCATTCAACAACATGGGAGATTATGTAATGTTCCGCTTTTGGGACTCCAATTAAAAAAAAAAATTGCTGGGCCCCTAACGCCAACAAATGTGATCCACAGTCGCGTGTTTTAGCGATTACAATTTCGAAAAAATTAACGAGCAGGAACCTCTGAACCTTTTCTGATAACACCATTGAAAAACGCTCTCTAGTAGAACTTCAAGTTTAAAAGTTTCCAAAGTAGAGCCCTAGTACAGTATTTTCCTCTGACATCATTGAAGGTTGTCTACAATTACGTTTAAGACTTCAAAATCGAAATATAGGGCGGGAGATGTAAATCGATTCGAAAAATCGATCGAAGACAATCCTTCGAGTCATATTTTCACTAAAGTCAACAAATATGGTATACAATCGCGTTTTTAAGACATTAATTTCGAAAAATTTTCAGGGAAGGTATTCAAAACTTTTCTTTCCTTAACATTACCAAAGATCGCCTAAAAATTCGTTTTTAGAACAAGAATTCTGAAAAATTTCCGGGGGAGGATCCCCGAAACTCCTCTATTTCTACGTGCTCATCATCGAGTACTGACTGACCTTCTTTCAAAACCAGAAGTTTTATCACCTCATTCTCTCCAGAAACAATTGCTACAAGATAAAAAAGAGATGGAAGCTTCGAAGCTAATTTCATATGTAGAAAAAAAAATAAAGTTCCCCCCACCAATTATTTTAAGGGGCCACTGCTTCTGCCCCTTACATACCAGACACTTCTCATAATGTGCCCCAGCTCCCCCTACTTCTACGAAGTTCCTACGCCTCTGTAGCTACGGTGGCTCAACCTGAAAAGGCGGGCTTAGCGATCAAGTGGGCGTAGGTAGGAGTCAGCCATGAAGCAATCTCGAGGGTTCTTTTCAGAGAAAATCCAAAACGATGCTAAAAATAATTTGCAAAAAAATATATGTATACCTATCCTTCAGGGCCGGATTAAGCCTGCGCGGGGACCGTTGCAAACGGCCTCGTTTTCAAATGATATAGTAAACAATATAGCACTTCTTCATGGAGACGGGAGGTGTATTTATAACATGCATGAATACATAAATGTGGATATAGTTTTAGAGCTTTACGATGGTCGTTATGATCCCCTTCTATTGCTCCTCGTCTTCCCGTTACTACGTGTTTTTAACTTTTAATTCCAAAAACGCTATTTTTGGACGATATAAAGAAAGGGAGGTCCGGGGGCTTACCTCCGGAAAATATTCGATATTTCAATTCTAAAAACTCAATTCTAACGACCCCTGATCATATTAGGAAGAGAAGATTCGGATGCCATTATTTGGAGAAACGCAGTCAAAGAACGCGATTGCATCCTATCTTAGGTAAGATCAAAGGAAAAACTTTGGGTTCACAGCGACTCTTCAGGCAGTTTTTTTAAAATTGTCTTAAATAAAACTGTAGATTATCCTTAATGATGTTGTGGAGAGAAAAAAGAGTGGTGTTCAAGGAGGTCCCATTGGAAAATTTTTGAATTTATTATCTGTTATTAATCTAAAAAAAAAAAAAAAACAATTTTAAGCAAAAATTCTTGAAATTATATTCTCTGAAATGGTGTTTTTTAAAGTTCTTTGGTGATTTTGGGGCGGAGTTCGCGAAAGCCATCCCCTGGAAATTTCTCGAAAGTGAAGTTGTGAAAACGTGACAGATAGGCCATCGCGGGTTACGTTTCGGTATGGGATGGGGTTCAGGCACTCTTCGAGGCAACCGGGAAAATTTTTGAAGTTTAAGTCTTAAAAGTACATTTTAGACCATTGTTAACAATGTTGGAGGGGGAGAGGTATATTCCCATTGGGGAAATTTTTCGAAATTATAGTTCAAAATACGCATTTGTAGGCCACTTTATTAGAAGACGTTATAGGAGGGGATCGGGCTCGAGAATACACCCATGGAAATTTTTCGAAGCTAAAGTTCCAGAAAGCAGTTTTAGCGGGTTTTCGATTATGTTAAACAATTTTCTTCCTGAATTTTTCTGAATTTCAAGTTCGAATAAAAAAGTTTTCGGGTACCTTTGGTGATGCATGGGTGGCAGCTTTTTAGTTCCCTCCCACTCAAAGGAAAAAATTAAAAACTATATTTAAAGTCTTTCTTCTACACATAATTATTTTAGTTCATCAAAAAATAATATTCTCTTAACAATTCATTTATTTTGCTCAGCATAAGTGTGAAGTCTCAGAATCTTTTTCTTTTCTTCTATCACGATCTCTTAATTTTGCTGATTGTTGTTTATAGCGCCGAATCTACGGGTCGCGTCACAGGTGGAAAATTTAGAGGGTGATAAATTGACATTAAGTTACGTATCCAAAAAGAGTTTAAGAATGACTAATAATTACCTTTTCGGGACTCCAATTTCGAAAGCTTTAAGAAGAAAGCACTTTTAAACAATTTCTGGATGGTAACCCTTTTCCCTCTCTTGTCTAACACCGTCAAAGAGAGCCTTGAAATGTGGTTTTAGGATTTGTGCTATAAGAATTTCAGCATCTTCCTTCTCCTGCTATCATCAAAAATTGCTTAAATTTGAGTTTTTAGAGCCTAAATTCAGAAAAATTTCGGAAAAAGTCCTGAATTTTTTTTTTTAATTTCAAAAAAAATCGGAAGGAGAATACCCACCTACTTCCCTAGCTTCTCAACATTCGGGGGAAAAGGCTCCAAAGCATCACTCTTTACCTAAAGTTAGAACTAAAGATAGCCTGCGTCTTGAAGATTTCAGTTTCTAACATTTTGCGAAGCAAACCAGTATCCCCCCCCCCCCGGTAACGTCTCCAGTGATAATCTAAAACCACTGTTTTAAACTTGAAGTCAGAATTGTTTCTGGGGGAGTTCAGACCCATCCCTTTCTCTAATCTTCCCACATAGCTTGAAATTTTGTTTTCAGCTATACCATGGGTCGATCCCTCAAACTCTTTCCTCCCAAAGATAGCCTGAAATTGACTTTTGAGCACAATTTCAGGAAAGAACACCTTCTCCTTTCCTCTATTGTTATGAAACAACCAAAACATTTTTTTTTCTAAAGGCTCGAATAGCTGAAAGTTTTAGGACCCTAACACCCTTAAATTTCCTAAGATACCTTAAAATTGACTTCATTTTGAAAAAAGAAAAAAAAATCCAGAAAAAACTCAATTCTCCGTTCTCCAAACTTTGTCTAAAATTGTAATTTTTAGGTCAGTTTTGAAGCCTTTCTGACCCAACGGAGCTTTTTCTCCTTCCACTAGAAAGATCAACTAAAATTGCGTTTTTAAGACTTCAATTGGGAGAAATTTCTGGAAAGCAATCTATCGAAAAAATGATATTTTTAATTTACCTGAGCATTTAGAAAAGCTTAATATAAATAAAAAGAGAAAGGTAGAGAGAAATTTAAACGCGTTAAAGTACGGAAAGTAGTTTTTTTTCTGGATTTTTTTCTCACGGCGCGGGGCCCGTAGCATTTGCTACTTCTGCTCTATGGTTAATCCGACCCTGCTATCATTGTCTTAGTTTCTTTATTACTTAACTAATAATATAAAGCTGAAGAGTTTGTTTGAACGCGCTAATCTCTAGAACTACTGGTTCGAATTGAAAAATTCCTTTTGTGTTGAATAGTCCATTCATCGAGGAAGGCTTATAGGCTTCCAAATAATATAAAACGCAACTAAAAATAAAATTTTATAAATAAAGATTTTATGAAACGGAGGAGCTGGAGCATTTCACTGGAATTTTTTTCAAAATTACGGTCCCCCAATTAAAACAATGTTTTACATTCAGGGGTTACTTATTCCACCTTTTTTTTTTTTGTAATCATTGGATGAATCCAGATCGAACTTTAATTTTGATGCAATTTACTTTGATTTATTTTACATTTGCTATTTATAATCAGCAATTATTTATTCGTTTTCTTAGTTTGATAAAACTGAATTAGTAATTTATATTGAATTGTTTGTTTTTTATCTTGTGGGATAACAATTTACTAGAAGGATATTGGGATTTTTAACACGTCGATTTTTCGAAAAGTTTTTGGGGTACAAATGTTTTACAAGTATAAGAAACAGATTCATTGCTTGCGTTTTAATTTGTATTATGCATAGCCCTGTGACTGTTCTGTTCATTAATATGTAAAAAAAGGCAAGTATGTTCACGCTTATGATGCACTGATGTTATACACTTGATTTTTCTGTGTGTATGGTGGGGGGGGGGGCAGCAGAAACGGCTCTAGCAGTTCTGCCGCCCTAGACGATCTTGACAAGTGCCCCCTCCCCCCCCACCATTGAATAATAATAACAATAATATAAAATAATGTATCAAGAAAATAAAATTAATTGTTAAGTGCTTTCAATTAAAGTGACTTTTTAGTTAAATTCCAAACTGGGTTTTGCATATCCAAGCATTGGTACATGCTTAAAATTAAAGTAGTGCATTTTATGGCACTGAAACAGATATTAATATTTTCGAAAGACTTTTAAATCACTTGCAAAATAAAATTGAATTCAGGCGCTGGCTGTCCGGAAGGGTCTGAAGAATGTCCGCTGCGTCACCTCTCAGGGATGCTGCAAGATGACAGGCCTTGGTAGCAGAGTTCCATCTGTTCGCTTCCACCACTATCATGAATTGAGTTTTGTAAACCTGCCACGAAGTTTTCCCATCAAATGTGGCAAGTTTAATGGACGGTCGAGCAACCGATGTGGGAGCGCCTAACTGTACAGAGCTGCTTTCCGCGGTCGCCAATCTCCTTTCCGTGTTTTTAATTTTCTCATCCACATGATTTTCAACTGTTACGATACGGTTTTCTACTGTTTCAAATTTTTCATCAAAAGCATCAACTCGATGCTCTATCTCATTAAATTTATTTTCCATCACAGTCTTTACCGAAGTAAGGTCGTTTTTAATTTCCTCTTGGTTAGAAGCTAAATCCTTTTTCAGCACCATTAAATCACTTTTCCATTGTTCTTGATTAGCCGCCATATCACTCTTCACAGAGTTGATTGAGTCAAGAAGTTGTTTTAATTGTTCATCCATTGCGCGAGTAATCACCATAAAAATCAAGTCCAAATTCAAAAAAGTCTTTATGAAAAAATGTCTAAAGTCACACTTACTCCAAGAAAGTCCAGAAGAAGCCCCATGTTGGGCGCCAATTGTAACGGATCCGATGCGACTTTCAACTTTCTTGAAAGGACGACACAATTCTTGATTAAGAATACAGGAAATTTATTTACACTATGTACAGGGAAGATTGTCAACAACTGCTAAATTAATCATCAGCAATTAAGCAAATATCACACAACACCGTTAACTCAACGGTTACACACGTATTTACTTCCAAATACGAAAAACACAGCGAAATGCGTCGCAATAAACAGAGCTAATACACTCTCAGTACAAATTCTCAATCGAAACTAACTTTTATACACATCGAAAAGAGAGCTCTCAAATATTCCACAAGATTCCAAATGCTTCTCGAAAATCGTAGATCGTTATTTTATTTCTCTTCCTTGGCAAATTTTATCAATGAAAAAATAGGGGATCCTATACTTCAGCCGGATGTATAGGGGCTGTATATTCATTATGGGAAACTATTTACAGGTTACGTTACTGCAATAATTACTATTTACAGAATTTGTAACAGTATGTTTATGGGTGAGCACATTTTTGGAGGAACTCTAACTCAAAGAATAAAGCAAGCAATAGAACGAAGTTCAGTAAACAGATCGACGTTGATAGAAAAAGGTGCTGATTAGTTTTTTACTTGCATTTGCTATAAGTTCAAGGGTGCAATTGAAAAATTTTCTTATCAAATGTGACTACTTTATTTAAAATAGTAATGCAAGGAATCGTAGAACAAGACTTGGTTTTTAATGCCATACCAGCCAATGGAAAAATCTGAATGAGTAAAATAATTTTAATGTACCATTTGCCACTTATCGCCAATGTTCATAGCTTTTTGTGCAACTAAGCTGTTAAGAACTTCCTTTATTGTGAAAACTCATCGTATAGATCATCTACTGATACTTTGTTTTCAATATGTAACTAATCTACAATAGCTGACAATCAGAAAACTACTTTATCCATTAAAGTCATTAATCTTTAAAACAAAAAGGGGTTTTTTATTTGTGAAACCAAACTACTTTCTCATGTAATTCACAACTGTTTCAAAAAATGTCTGGTATCCCTCAGACAGACATTGTATTTTTCAACCGTCTAGATGTTTTAAGTTTTTATTGATTTTGAAGATTCATTTGAAGTTTTTTACGGGCAACTTCAAAAACGGGGGACATATTACTAAGAAAATGGAAAACTAATAGAACCTCATTGGTTTCAAATGTTGTAGCTATAGTTTCTTCACTTAAAAGCAATAATTTTCCGAGAGGCTTAGGGATGGATTCTCCCTCGCTTATAAAATAATTCATGAGCGTAGGCCAAGATTTAATGAGTCGATCTACAGCAGGAGCTAAACTTAGCCATCGCGTCGGGATATGTTTTAGTACCATGCTCTTTAAACTCTAGGTTAGCAAGCTCAAAAAACTCCTTCGACTCATTCCACTTAACTGCAGATCTAGAAATAAATTTTTAAAATATTAGTTTTGACATCAATTTCTAAAGCATCAGCGTGGTGAAATGCAGTGTTAACTATATGAGATAAAACCCTAACATAAGTAAATTTTTGTTTTGCTCTCTCAGTTCTTAATAGCTTAGTTGCATAAAAAGCTATGAACATTGGCGATAAGTGGCAAATGGTACATTAAAATTATTTTACTCATTCAGATTTCTCCATTGGCTGGTATGGCATTAAAAACCAAGTTTTGTTCTACGATTAGGGTATATGTTGACCGCTTTGTTTCAAATTTAGCTTTGATATTGTCGGTTGAAAATGATGAAAGTGACTTAATCCAAGTCTGACTCAATCAAGTTAGTTAAGCAGTTTACTATAGAGTCAGTCAGCCGTCTATGAATTTTTTGCTCTTTAATTTTCTTACTGCTCTTTGCTTCACATTTTTTGCTTTATTACTAATTTTTCCCCTTTAAAATAATGTCACGTTTTGTAAAATATTGTTATTAACTAGAATACGGGACTTTAGCCGTCCCATATGGAATTCCCTGGGACGCGGGACAATTTTTCAAAATACGGGACTGTCCCTTGAAATCCGGGACGTCTGGCAACCCTACTCGGGATAGACCTCTCCAAAACACCATTCAGGAGCGAGCTTTAATTTTGTTTGTGAAATTTATAAGACTTGAAGATACATGTTGGAGAGACTACAAACTTGAAGTTAGAAAAGACCCAAGATGGATTTCTCCAGAAAGTCCTAGCAAATACAGAAATCCTTGAAATCTCCAAAGCAGTACATTTACTCATGAAACCCAGAAATCCTGTATACCTCATAGGAATTTAAACAAACATAAACCTGACGTAATTAATTTTGAAAAAAGATATCCCAACAGATATTGTAAAGAGTGTTGTTGCTTTAGAAACGATTGAGACTGCACACAAAGAATGAGAGGATACATGTTTATCGAGATGGGTCACAATTATTAAAACATATGAATGTTGGAGCTGGTTTTTATCTCTAAATTGTATTCAATGGCAAAGTGGGTGTATTGCGCTTAAGCAACTGACTTGCTTACTTTGGAAATTTAAAAAAAAGTTGTGCTTCTGTCCGACTGACAGGCTGCCATTCAGTCTATTAGTTTGTTCTAGACTCCTTTGTCAGATGAGATTTTTCAATACCAGGAAATTTTGAAATTCCAGCTAAAGCATGTAGTACTGCAATGGATTCCTGGGCATTGTGACCTATACAACGGCACTGATCAAGCATATTTTCTCACCAAAAAGGAGGCTCTGCTAATCACCTGCAAAAACCAAAATGCCTCCTAACACTGGGAAGCAGTATAATTTACATCAGATCAAGTTGGGACTATTAATGCAGCGAAATGTGTTTAACAAGCTATAAGGCTCCAGGACTTATTTTGTTAGAAATTCAGCTCTGGTTCAGACACATATTTTACCTTTTCATTTCAATTATTCTGCAAATTATAGTTTGAAAATCAAAGATTAGAAAATATTTTATACCAATTCTAGAAAATCGTTTTATGTAGTAATTTTTTGCATCAGGTAAACTAAGCATTACAGCAGAATAATTCACTATCAGTTTGTATGCATGTTATTTATGTAACAAATTTAATCAGTTTGCATTGAACTTAGTTGATTTTAGAGGTCAATCCTAATAGGATTAATCACACGAAAAGCATTACTGTATTTCTGTGCATAAACATAGCTGCGTTTATGAGTAAAAAAGTTGATAAGTTGCCAGAGTCGGGTCCAGACCATATGATGTTTTATGATAATTTTAGTACATTTTTTTCTGTTCATAAAATTGAAGTAAAAATTTTACACTATATGAATATTTATAAAAATGTAAGAAAAGTTCTAAAAAAGTTGCGATTAAAGTTGTGTTAGTACTTCAAAAATTCAAGCAATTATTAAACATCGTTTAAGTGAAAATAAGCCAGGAAAAGTCACATATTTGGAAAAGAAAGAGAGAGAGTTCCTTTTTATTTTTGAGTACTAAGAGTAAAAGTATCATAGTTGAATCACCTCTCATAACTCTTGAAAAGTCAAACTTCAGATTGTTACACAAAATTTTTGCATTTCTGCTGTCGATGATATGTTTTCAAAAGACTATCAATTCCTTAACCATAATATGTTTTATATTTATGTGTTGCCTTCTGCTCACCTAAAATAAATATCTCAAGGGACCATCGACTGACTACCTTTCCAATCTCTCAAAATTCCTGGCAAGTGCCATTTCCCTTTAATCTGCTCATATTTCCTTTCCCTCAAGTAAATATTAAGAATTCTGGGAAATTCAAACAATATTGCAAGCTCATGGAGAGAAGAGTTCATCAAAAGAAGAGTTCCTTCTGAATATGCTTAGTGAATAGTTTTTTTTTTTTTTTGGAAGGTAGGAAATGGGTTGAAAACTGATAGCATTTAACCATGTAATAATCTCAAAAATAAAAATCCATAGTTTTAAACGCATAAATGAATACAGAAAATCAGGATTAATACCAAACTGACATGTCAAACAATAATTTGACTAAAAACAGTGAAGATATTTCAATCCCTACAGAAAGTTCACGGACATTGAAGGTGTATAAATGACTGGGATGGTGGGCACTTCCCAAGACACCTCTCGAAGAGTAACATGAATCACTCTCTCAGCAGAAAATGAAACTAATTCGTTTTTACTTATAAATAACTTCTAAAATATTGCCTTGAAATAAGAAAAACAATATGCAATAAACTGACAGCCCTGTATATTGCACCCTAGTTCTGCCTTAGGGGCGGTAACTTACCTTTTAGTAAGAAAACTGTTTTCTGACATTTGGAAGCTGGATTTGTCCTTGTATGAAAGCATTTATTTATTGTTATACAGGGGCCGCAATGAATCACGTTTGTTCTAAACAGTTTTGATTCTATAAAGCGGCTGATTCAGTAATGTGGCTAATTAAATAAAGTTGGAGCTAGTTCTGTTTTTGACTATCTGATTCATTAAAGCGGTTGATTCAACTAACTGGCGTCCACTGTATTGCAAGATAAGTACTGATAACACAGGGAAACTGTCATTTTGGTGCATGAGAATTTAGAGCTGAATTCTTATGAATTTGGTACCCTGAGTTCAAATATTACATTAGTTTTTGCACAGGAACTCAAATTTCTAAGATATAACATTGAATATATGTGACATGGATTTAAGTTACATCTATAGATCAAATAAAAAAAATCTATAGATCAAATGAAGCATGAAATTTTTATTGATATTATATTATACAAATAAACCAGAGCTCAATTACCAAACAGACCAATTAGGCTGTTGGTCATGGGTCCCCGATTTTTACAGGCCCCGAAAAGCTTAAATTGTAGTAGTCTATTAGAAAATTAAGGTACTCTGCTTTATTTATTTACCTTTTTTTAGGTGCGGGATATTCTGTCTTCCAACAACAAGTATTTTTAATGAGTGGGTCAACATCTCAACACCCCTGAAACCACCACCTCTGGTTCTCCATTAATGCTTACGTTTATAGGATTTGACTGAAGAGGACCCCCGAAAAATGTTTGTTTAGGATCATCCATGTAGTTAGGATCATCACTATATTAATCGGGTCCTGAAAATATTTATACAAAGGTCCAACCCGTGACATATCACGCACAGCACATACATGCAAAGCAAGAACTTACAAGTTGACCGTAATTTGTTGAAGCATTGTTAACAAACTTGTGAGATAGTTAGTCCACATAGTTAATTTTCTTGAGCGTAGCTGAACTGCAGACGGATAACAGGGTAAATATGCTGGAAGAAATCCTTGTCGCAGAAGCCAATACTTGCTTTATAAGCGTGCAAAATGGAGTTAAAACTGCATATTTTGGGTAAAATAGCAGCACTTATCTGTTAGTTACCAAACTAAAAAAAAAGTTTGTTTGACTATGTAATTTTACAACATTTAACAACTCGTGCAAAAATACAGAAAAATAGCAGAATGGCTGCAGAAACTAATATAAATTCCCTGAACAAGTTCAAAAATCTTTCCCTCATTTACATTACTAATGATAACTTATTCCTATATTTGCCCTCACTTGAAAACAATTACATGTTCAAATAAATTGCAACAATAAAGACTTTTTCAGCTGCTATTAAAAATAAATTAATTAATTAAAGTAATTGCAAAAACACTTTAGAGAATTCCACTCATTGAAAAAAAAAACTACTACTAAAACTGTTGGAAAAATTATAGGAAATAAAAATCTTACTTTCAGTAACCAATCAGTGAAATTAGAGTAAAGGTGAAAGTTAATTATTAAACTGGTAATGTTGTCTGTTGTCCACTTATATTGAGGTATTAGGGTCTCTTTTAGTTGTTTTCTTGGTTTTATCAGAATTTATAATTTTGCCACTTTCCTGTTTATTTGATTTAATAGAATGAAATTTGAAACCAACTCAATGCACCCGATTTTGCCCTTGAGGGAAAGATATTGGGCGGAAGCCTGATTCAGTTAAATTTTGAATTAGGAAAGTAAACGCAATCACAAGAGTAATGAAAGAGGGAAAAAGAGGATATTCATGCAAAATGACAATCTAGAAATATTTAAAAGAATAAGTGTACAAAATGACTAAAAATTTCAGTTTTAAACATCTTTAACAAATTAATAAGAGACTGCAGGAACAATAGCATATTAAATGTTTTAGAACCAAATAAAAGAAAATTATTTTCTACAGTTGGTGAAAAATAATAAATTATCTGTTCTGTAATTGTCTATTTTTTACCACCTATTTTTATTTCTAACTAGTCACCTTGTCCGACTTTGCACAGTCTACCTTGAAAATAAAAGTTATATCAAGTGATGTGTGTACAAAAATTAGGCTTCAATAATAGAAAATGCAAAAAAAAAAAAAAAAAAACTAAAATTTCCCATAAAAATGATGACCATAGTCCCTAAAAATCCCACTAAAAATTTTGACATTAATCTCCAAAAATTCCCAACAGAATAAGGGTTAAAGTTTTCAAATAACGTCAACTCTAAAAATATCTATCTAAATAGGTACAACAGCTCCAAACACCCTTTTCAAAATGAGAAAAAATTTCTAAATAACATCAACATTCTTTTTTTAAACCCTCAGATTTAGAAGAATAACATCAAAAAAGTTCCTTTTGAATAGTTTATATTCTTAAAATGTGTTTTTTTTCCAAGGACAACTGAAAATCACAGAAAACATAGAACAAGAATAAAAGTGACATCAAAAAATCTATAAACTCAAGACAGCTCTCGCCACCCAATAATGCTCTTAAATTAAAGTCCGAGGAAAAGTAGGACATTTGCAGAGGCGTTGCATGTTCATATCCTCCCTAAGATCACATTGAGGGCAAAGAGAGTCCAGTGTGATATTGATGAGGTGAGGGTGTTTTTGAAGGCAGTCATGTCCAATAATGATACGGAAAATTGCCACAGATTGCTTTTTGTGCCATTCCGATATTTTACGAATTTGTTTGATCCGTGGTTGATTTTTATTTTCCAATGTAAGGTAAGGTCTGAAAAAAGGAAATCCTAAAGGTTTTCAGACAATTGACTTGATAGTGCAGAAAGGCAATGCAGATTGAGTTGTTTGTAGTACAGAAGCTCCCTTCTTAGCCAGAAAATCGACAGCTTCATTGCCCTGAACTCCATAGTGGGCTGGAATCCATTGAAGCACAACCTTTCTTCCCTTGTCTGATAATCAGTTGAGGAGATCATAGCACTGATCTGTGGTTGAGTAACAAGAGTCACTTTGTGAATCTGTAGCTTTGGAGTTGGAAAAGAAAACTAACTTTGCAAAAATACCCTGATGGGGCTGTAAGCGCAGCAGGGCTTGGTGGATAGCAGCCACCTAACCAATTCTCTAAAACTTCTTGTGAGAATAATGACATTGGTTCCTCAAAATACACATTAGCAACAACCATTCTTAAATAACGTTAACAGCAAATCTAAAAGTCCCGATTAAATAAACCACAACCCTCCATTAATAGAACAAAAATCCTTGATTATCTTCTACTGGCAGTACAAAAAAAAAAAAAAAAAAAAAAAAAAGATCAGTGCCAAAAAAAAAAAAATAATCAAAAGGGAATATTTTTTAAATTCCTCCATTACAGGAAAAGGCTCAAAGCAAAAGCAAGAATTTTATTTGTTCACACTGGAGAAAGAAATAGCAACAGATCTTTCTTCTCAATGATCTTATTCACAATAGGGCAGACGATAAATTTTACATATAAAATTCATTTTCCCTTACTTTTAGCAATTTGGTGGCTCTAGTTTTGGAGGACAAAAATCTTCTAAAGATGTATTTTTTGCAAGCTATCCAATGAGACCAAAATTGAACAATTTGGATAATTATTTGGGGTAGAGTCATTTAGTGTCATTTTACGGCTTTTGGAAAAAAAAACACGTTCCTTCTTGAGTGCCAAAGTATCTCCCTGCCAAATTTGGTTGAGATCTGACATAAACTGTTGATTGTATAAGGAACATACATACAGGGCCCGATCAAGACAAACTGGTGCCCAGGTCCTGGAAAGAAGATGTTGCCTCCCCCCCATGAGAAAATCAGCACAATTTTAAAGTCGATGTTTTATACTAGATACCTAATATACTAGAAACCTACACATTACTACAGAAATGTGGGATTTGAATACCAAACATTTGATAGTCACATAGTTAAAATTGCCTTACCTTAAGGTGAAAATGAGTTAAAAAAAACAATTTAAAACTGCAAAAATAGCAACAAAAAAAAAAACTAACTAAATCTGACATCAAGCTTTAAAAAGGCTTCTTCCTGGCTTTAACAGAGGCAAATGTGTCGATCACATCATCGAAATCTAATTTTGATGTCACAGAATTTTCAATGGTCAATACGGAAACGCCTGTAAATTATCCTGAGAAACGCAGCTTCTAAAACGATTTTTGATTCTTTTCAAAGCTGAAAAGGAACGTTCACTTTAACAGAAAAAAAAGGAAGGAAGTAAGTTAATTTAGGCTATTGCCCCTAAATTTGTGGTGCCGAGGTCCGCGGACCCGCCGGATCGTGCGTTAATCAGGCCCTGCATACATACACATATATTCTGTTTTATTTATATAGATTCTACAAAAAATATTTATGTAACTTTATATGGGATATTATAGCATTTAGAATTGTAGATGTTTAGGAAAACAGAAAATTTCAATGTCAGAAACATTGTAAAACATTGTGAAAGATTTGTAGTTTGGCAAAATAATAGGACTTTTGTATTGTGACATCAAGTTGAAGCAAGAAATTGAATTTAGTGCATTGAGACACAGATTTTCCACATCAAAATATTTTTTTAACTCTACTAAAACCATACTGATGTTCTACATTTCAATAAATTCTTAAAATATCAAGATCCAAATTTATATTTAATTAAAAGACACTGAGGTTAAATTGGTTATTTTACTGAGAAGAACAACTTTGAGTACTATATTTTTACTTTCTTCTATATCTATTGGAAAAGTATTGGATTCGTGCAAATTTTCGAATTTCGAATTTTGACAGATTCAAACGTTTTGAGATCTGTTGAGTCCATTTTGACCATTTTTGGAAAATGTCTGTCTATCTGTGTGTATGTGTGTGACCAGTTTTTTGTGGCCACTCTACAGCAAAAACAACCGCATGAAATCGAACAAAATTCGGTACACATGTGTGCCCCTATGTGAACTTGTGCCCATTGGTTTTTGGCCTGAATTCCTCCAAGGGGGGTAGAGAAATGGGACATTTTTTGAGTTATGTGTGCTTGCAAATCCTCAAGAAGTAACTGGTGGAATCAAACAAAATTTGGTCCATATGTTGCCTTAACAGGTACAGGTGCTGATTAAATTTTTGTGTCAATAGCTCAAACGGGGGGTTGAGCTATAGAACATTTTTTGTCGTCAATTGTGACTGCTGTATCTCAAGAAATAATGAACGGAATCAAACAGAAATTCATCGACAAGTAGCCCTTAGAGAGTATAAGAGCTGATTCTATTTTGGCACCAACAGCTGAAAAGAGGGTGGCGCAATTGAACGTTCTTTTTTTCCATTGTGAGTGCAGTATCTCAAGAAGTAATGCTACATTCTGAAAGAAATTTGGAATATATGTAAATCCATATGTAAACAGGCGTTGGTTCAATTTTGGCGCCAATCGCTCCATAGGACGCTGATTTTTTTTTCGGTGTGAATAAAAATAGCTTTACAATTGCAACAATAAGAAAGATAAATCGTAAAAGACTGTTGTCTGCGTATTTCGCGTGATTTTAATTGCAGAAAATCGCGATGATTTAAACTTTTTAACTGTAGCCATCTTGTGTTTGTTAACAAATAAATGTTTGTAATTATTTTAAGCAAGGCTTTAAAAATAATTTTCAATTTTCATTCTTTGCTTTGCTTTTGAGATAAATCGGGAATTGGGATGGTCGTCAAGTTTTGGCGTGTGTAATTTTGTTTCTGTTGGAAATATTGCTTCCTCATCAAGCATGAGGAGAGATCAGAATTATAAGAAAGATATAGAAGAAAGTTTTGTGATAGCCACAACATACTAGTTGTATTTTGCTTACACACATGAAAATTTAAAACATTTAGATTGAAAGAAATTACCTATCTTTTTTTTTCTTTGAAAACCCTCTTTTAACATCAGTCTAGTTATGTGACAAGATTAGTCATTTTATAAACTCTATAAAACAGGGGAACTGGTTGAACACATTATAAAAATAGCAAGGGCACCCATATATGGGGGCAAGGGGGACTTGAGGCCTCCCCCCTTAGAAATTAGAACTTCTTTGCTTTTAGTAATTTTTTCTTTGCAAAAATGTAAAAACATTTGCTCTCCAGCTATTAACAAATAAGTAATTAACAATGTCAAATTTTAATAACTCTAATCTATCCTGAAATCTGTTTCCATGGGGAAAATATACTGCTAAACCATGGTTAAAATATTTGAGCCCCCCCCCCCTTACAATTTTGCATGGATCCAGGATGCTTGCTACAAAGTAAAAGTCCTACAGTTTATGTCATTTTTACAAAATTCCCTGACACCACCCTGATGGATATTCTCCAACTTTTTTGACATTCTGGTTCTGTCGCCACCTTGAATGACCAAAGATGGCTTAGATTTATATTAAATTCAGTTTCAAAAAAAAAATTTTACCACATAAATGAAGCAATAATATAATTTTAATGCAAAGGGTGGGCTTTATTTCGAGCACAATTGATGTTCTTAATGTAGGAGCTCAAGTCCAACAAATGCTGTAGTGATTGTATTGCGGAATATTTATTTTCTGACATTGATTTAGTTTTTTTTTTTTTTTTTTTTGTATTAAAAACCAAATATCTCTAAATGTTGGTAACAACTGCATGCTCCTCCAAATTATGCTACAAAGCCCCAAAGGGACACATCTCACAAGTTTGAAACCACCGACTTAACAAGATACAACTTTATAGGAATATTCATAAAACTGGGACAATTCAACTTTGATACGAACAATTTTCACTAAAGAATAATCTAAATTGAAACAGAAATACTTTAGTTTGCATCAAGAGGTTGTTCCACAAAAATTAAAACAGCATTCCTGCAGTGATTAATCAGGAGAAAGAGAAAAATCAATCACTTAAAATACTTACATGATTACACATAACACATATCTACAAAGGCGGTCAAACAATTAATGTATTTATAAAAATACTGACTACATACATTTACATTCCAGGCTTTATTAAATGAATATAAACATGCATAACGAATTTCTAAGCAAAACTCACATAGGTCTACCAAATTCATCTTTTGGGGCTTCCTTCTCAACTCCTTCCTTCTCTAATAACATGGAACGGAATAATGCCACTTTTGATTCAATTTCATCTTCCGGATACCTGCAACAAGAATTAAATAAGTATAATTAATGTTGATTTTATTTACTTACTTATGGTAATGAAGAATGGTTTGTCGTAAAAAGAAATCCTTTATTTTTCAAATACAGAGAAACCAAATGATTGGTGTGGCTATCTATTCGGTCTATAGTTTGATAACATGCCTACCTAAAAATTAACTAGTTTTGCTGTTTTTTAAGGTTTGAAAATATCATGATATTTTCGAAAATATCCTATATTTTGATATCTATCAGATATTTTGATATATATCCGATATTTTTAATTAGCACAAACTGAAGTCTTCAACATTGTAAATGCATCCTCAAATCACAAATCTTTATTTCCTTGCATTATTATTACAATATGTAGACTTAAAATTAAGGTTTCTTTCATTATTTATATTGAATATTTCATTTTACATTTTTGTCAATTTTAATAAAGTTAAAGTAAGAAAAAACAACGTCAAAAAAAGCACAAATTGCCAGTTACAGCAGACATGTGATTCGGCGTTACAGGGAACGCCTTTTTCAATGCAAAAAGTAATGAGCTTATGAATGAAAAGACATCCAACAAAAGCAAAGAGCAGATAAGCATGCAGCTTAAAAGACAAAAATAGAAGATTAGTCAAACACCAATGAGAAAATTATAAACCGATCAGGAACCAGTAGGAATGATAAGAGTTATATTGGACAGACTCGGCATGCTTTAAAAATTCGCTTGAAAGAGCATCAAAATTATGTGAAAAAACAACAATTGAATAAGTCTACTATTGCTCAACATTGTTGGGATTTGAATCACTCTTTCGATTTTAACTCTTATCAGATTATCCAAAAATGCCCCAATTCATCAGATCTTGACTTTTGGGAAACTTTTCATATTTTGAGGAACAGTTCCAACTTAATTAATGATCTTAAAGCAGCTCCATATTTTTCCAACATTTGGCTCCCATATCTTTAATACTGTCCTTTCCCATTTTTACCTTTTTCTTCTTGGCTGACATCCCCCCCCCCCCCCTTTTCTTCTATTTATCTTTATTTTTCCCTTTTTCCGAATATTTTTGTTTCTGTTTATTTTATTTCGTGGTGTTTTCTTCATCCATTCAGCTTTTCCTTTCTTGCGGTTCACAGTTGCTGACATTTTCTTTTTGTTTAAGCTTCGGCTTAATCTTTGTCCAATTGAATTCTTTCTCTCTGGGTTTACTATACCTAAGAGAAAGCTCTTGGCCTTTGCTTGCATTCCTATTGGTTCCTGATCGGTTTATAATTTTCTCATTGGTGTTTGGCTAATCCGCTATTTTTATCTTTTAAGCTGCATGCTTATCTGCTCTTTGCTTTTGTGGGATGTCTTTTCATCCATAAGCTCATTACTTTTTGCATTGAAAAAGGCGTTCCCTGTAACGCCGAAACACGTGTCTGCTATAACTGGCAATTTGTGCTTTTTTTGACGTTGTTTTTTCTTACTTTAGTGTTAAGTACAAAGGTAATTTATCTTAATGAAGTTAATTTAGCAATAGCTTTTTTACTCATTTTTCTTCTGTTAGCTACTTTTATAGTTATATGATTCAGAAATAAAAAATATGCATTATTTGGTGCACAATCATAAGGCATTTTCTTTCTTTTTTTTCGGACCAATGTTTAATGTTTAATTAGGAACTTTGAATATGATTTTAAGTTGTTACATTACTAATGATAAAAATGAATATAAAATAAAAAAGAAATATTATATTATTTTGCTGTATTAATAATGTATTAATACATCATAAAGATATAGTACATAACTTTTAGGTTATATTTAATAATAAATGAACAATATTACTATGATTAATATACTTTTTTATTGAAAATACAGTAGTTGAAAAAATAAATATCAAAAATATCAAAATATCATGATACTTTCAAAATAAATATCAGATATACATCGACGAATCCTGCTGTTTTCAAACTACTGTTTCTTTCCTACGAACCCAAGAAACCATCAGATTTTCCTACTTTTAGTATTCTGAGAAATGATACTTGGTTCTAGAAGATTCACAGGAAAAAAATGTATAAAAACATTGAATACAAAAAATTTTTTATAACAAAATGGAAAGAGTTCATTTCTCTCGAAGTGTTGCTCATCATAGTATGGCCACATTCCTAAAGTTTTGGGAATCAGTGAATCTTGCATTTGATCATTTCTTCCTTTGAATGCATTTTTGGGATAGCAGACCACGTTTCAGTCTTAATTTTTTTTCAAACATCCTGCAAGTGATTTGATTGTCGGAGTTCAGATAGTTGGAGCTTACCGAATATTTAAAGAAAAGGCGTCTGTGTAAAATATGATATTTACCCTTGATCCTCCATCAATTCTTGCATCTCCAAGCATTTTAATTCAATCAATCT
Source organism: Uloborus diversus (assembly GCF_026930045.1). Classification (NCBI taxonomy): domain Eukaryota; kingdom Metazoa; phylum Arthropoda; class Arachnida; order Araneae; family Uloboridae; genus Uloborus; species Uloborus diversus. Next base: position 107,982,539 of record NC_072732.1, on the reverse strand, counting down.
CTTCTTTTCATGAGCTAAAATTCCTTCATTTGGCTTTTTATTGGCAAGAGCATCTAACTTTTTTAGATCATCTTCTGTTCTATAATTGACCTTTTCTCTACTCTTAGCAACAAAGGACATATTTCTCTGCACATAGCCATTTGTTCCACTACCACGTGGCGTTTGTAAACCAATACCATTGTACATGTTGATAAAAGGGACGAAATCCTGAAAAACATAAAATAATTATTTTAAATGAAATGCAATTGAGCACTTCTGACAAAATACAAAGTTTGTCACAACAAACACCTTGGGAATAAAGATTTTACACTCATGGATTTTGGGCATTGTATGGATCATTTTACAGAAAACTTATATTACCTCAGGAGTATTGAAATAGAAAATGCAGTTAAAAATGAAATACATGTGATGTCAGCATCACACTTCAACGCATAAGGTATCAGATTCAGATAATAGTCAAGCACACGAACCGCGTTTGCCAAAAAATATTCTAAGTTTGCAGACAGTTTTAAAAACTTTTTAAATTCCTTTATTATTAACTTTTTTTTCCTGGAAAATTGGAAAAATTGATTTTTTGATGAATTAAAATGTAGTTTACTAGTAATATTTTCTCGAACACACACACAAAAACACAAAACAATGTTAAAATATTTTTTTAAAAATGAATGAAATACATATTATTTCTTTCTTTTTAACATTCTTTTTTTTAATCTAAGCTAAATTTGAAAAAATTAACATGTAGCTTTCTTTGTTCAAAGCACCAAAAAATTATGCAAATCATCATAAAACTTAATTTTGAATGCAATGTGATTTTTGAAAATAGTTCAATGATTTATTTTGGCAGATTTTTTTTTCTTTACCTTTCAGTGCATATTAGAGCTGTGCTATGTAGGAATTTCTACATTGTAATGCATTTTGATGTTTTTTTATTTATTTAAGCTCTACCTGCTTGCTTAAATTTTACAAAACATACATACGGGAAAAAAAATCAGTCATGTCAAATATTTACTAACATATTATAGCATCAACATGAAACTAGAAGAAAATATCAAAAAAAAAAAAAAAGGGGGTTGTGCAAGATAGCAAACAAATATTGCAGACATGTGTTTTGGGACTACAATGAGCCTATTTTTTCAATGTAAAAAGATGCGAGTTTATTGAAGCTAAGTCATGTATTCCACTCACAAGTTTACATCTTCCATTTATAAATGGGTTCTTTTAACCAGAAGCGTCACTATGGTGGGTGGTCCATCCTGGGAGATGCCCATATGGGGAATGACATCCAGAGTGGATTTCAGAGTTTATAAAATTATATATGTTACGGTAAATGTGATAAATTGGTGATTGTATATAATTACCTGTGATTGTACACAATCACAAATAACCTTGGGAAATGTGATCAATTATTCAATATTTACCACATTTACCGGAGTATTTAGGGAGCGTCTTATTTTTAAAGGTGTTATTTTTTCATGAGGCACCCTCTCATTTTGTTCCTTTGGATGAAAAAAAAATTATCATACCTGAAAAATAAAAATTGAATAATATTTAGAGGGTGCTACCACTGCTGGAAAATTTGTCAACTCTCTCTCTTTTTATTTTTATTTATTTATTTTTAGTGTTGATTATTATTATATTTATTTATGTGACTTGTTTTTCATTTATTTTAATTAGTGATAATTTAGATTGTCATTGACTTTGTATTTTACATTTTATTAAATCAAGTTAATTACTTATAGCTACAGTCAACTATCAACTGTAAGTTAACAACACAAATATTAATGTTTCTTTTTTAACACAAATACTATCATTTTTTTCTTTCTGATAAAAATAGCTGTAGTTTATAATTGCTAATAGAATGGAAAAAATTTAAATAATAATCCAAAATTTAAGCTTTGTTAGTTTTGCTCTTGTGAAAATTTCTGCAGCTAAGACAACATCCTCGTCAATTATCATTGTAAGGATAAGAGATCAAACGTCCTACTGATTAAGTAATAGGAGATTTTCATCACAAATGAAATCTGACCTTGGCGGGGAGGAGGGAGGGGAGAAAAAAAATCTGTTTTAATTATGATTGTTAGAACAAATTTCCATTAATTTTCAAAAAGAAAATTAATGGAAACAATTGTTCTTGCTTGACATTGCTTCAGCTGGTGATAGGCAAGATCTCAATTTTAAACGATAAATCATTTCTGACAAAACAAAAACCAGCATTACAAGGCTAAATTGGTAACTAATAAATTTCTAATTAAAAAGAAAACATAATTTGTACGAAAAGAACACATTTAAAAAGACAGAAAATCGTGAAGAATCAGGATAAACTCTTTTGAAAGTGTACTTCTTCTGCTGTAATTGAATGTACTTCAACTGATCCTGAAGAACAAGAATTTACATTAAAATTTATATCTAGATTTGGTCTTATGTTGTTAAAAATCAATTTCACTTACAAGAAGGAAAATGCCGAAATTTTAATTGTTGCTTCAAGTAATCTTATTTTGACATCTACTTGTTAGAAGTTGATGGTATTCCTTATTTGCTTTAAAGGGGCCAGGGAGGCTAAATTTCTAAGACGCCATTTCTGAAAATAGAAAATCCATAATGGTTTCTTCTTAAACAAAGCGTAAACAAACAACTTTTCTGGTGAAACGCTGCCTAGCAGATGATGTAGAATTAAAATCCAAAGAAACATCAAGTTTTGGAAGAGACTATCAAATAGTCTGGATAATAAGTAGCAATCAGCGAAAAGTTTGTATTGTCACATGGAAGTAACAAAGAAAAAAATTACAGTATTGCTGAGTGTAAAAGATCAAAAGTGTAAACATATGATGTGAATGGCATTACCGAACTTTCGGATACTTTTTTGACATTATTACATAGCATGATGACCATGAAATGCGTATTATTTTCTTGTATATATGAGAAATAGGTATTTGTGTTATGGTTAAACCCAACCAACCTAATTTCATGTTGATTTAAAATATGACAAGATGTATTGAGGAGTTGATTTTTACACCATTTGTTTTCACAATAACGTAATTTTAATCACTGGTAGCACCCCCTAAATTTTGTTCAAATTCTATGAAACTTTTATGTGCGCATTTTTTCATCAAAAGAATGCAGTTAAAAGGGTGCCCCATAAGAAATTCAAAACTTTCTATAAAAGTGCATTATAAGACGCACCTTAGTATTTATACAATACAAGAAATACACCGCCAGCTCGGTCATTTCCAGCTGAGGACTGCAGTTGCGGTGTATTTCATGTGTTTCTGCTTTAGCCCTATCTATTGGGCGGTAATTTACTGAATATTTATACAATACCCGACTCATGATGGGGAATGTAATAAATTTGAATAATTCTGTAGACTAACAAGGGTTGAATTCCAAAAACATAATATTTTCAAACACTAAATATTACTTTTTACAATTAAAATAAAGTTTGATATCTATCGAAGCTTACAAAAATATTTCAATCAAAAAGTAATAAAACTGGTTTTGCTTTACTTTTAATTAAATATCTTAGAACAAACAAATTAGATGATATATCATAAAAAATGTAATCAGAAAGGTCACTACAGGAAGGGAAGGAAGGAGCGGTCCACTCCAAATTACACCTTTCTGAGAAAGGGGAGGGGGATGAAACTCAAAGTAGTCAGAGTTTATTCGAAAAAAAAAAGTATTTTAATTTTGTGAATTTTTTCCCTAAAAAGTCTTAAATTGCTTAATTTATCAAATTTAAAAAAAATTGATTACAGTATAAAATATGTTCATAATTTTACTTGCCATTTAATGTTGATTTTCAACAAACCACAAAAATTGAAACTTATTTCTGACAGTTGTATGAACTTCATGTTCGTATGGGGGATGGGGGTGTACTACAAATTGCTGCCCGGATGACATAATCACCATTAAACCAAGTAAAAGTGTTCAAATTTACCGTTTTTTTTTCTCTACAATCACCGACTCGTAATAGGGAATGTAATAAATTCAGATAATTTTTCCTAATAAGGTATTAATTCCAAAGAAGGGAAATTTTTTTTCAACTTTCTGAAAATGAGTAGTTAATTAGAAAAAAAACGTCGTGATGGCTGTTAAGACATACAGTAATATTTTAAACTGAATAAATGAGTAAAAGTAACACTTTTTTGCTTCATTTTCATTAGATGTTTCATAATACACACTTTTTTGTGCACAATATATATTGAAAAATATAAACTGGCTTGGTAATATTACTTATGTACCTTTTCTTAAGGGTTTGTTTAATATTATGTTTCTACCACCATGGCCTACTGATAAATGTGCTTCATGAATTACGGTAAACATTTCTTCAAAATACATGTAAAATCTAACATTGTAGTTGTCTTATTTACGGGATAAATTAGTTTTTAAACATTGCCAGAATTGTCATTACATCATATCTTTTTAGTCTACCATACATTTCAGAATTTCTTCTACTAGTTTTGTTTGTACTATTATTCATCTTTATTAACAAATTGCCATAGTTTTCTTTCGTGAACAAAGACCTGTGTATTTTTTTTTTTTGAGTTCATGACAGTTACTAAAACTTGAAATTGAAACGCTGAGGCATATCAGCCATTATTAGAAATTCTATAAAAGCGAGAAAGCAAACATCTGGAAAAAAAGGTCTTGCCAGCACATCAGAAATACAGTAGAACCTCATTAATCTGTAGAAATAGGGGATCCAGGTTGTCCAAAATAATGTAAGTACGGTTTAAACAAAATAGCCGGAAAATTGAACCAAGGAACATAAACAAACTACTGTATGCAGTAAAAATTGTGTTTTGAATTCAAGAGAATAAAACACAAAACTGAAGAGAAAATTTTAAAAATATATAAAAAATCAAAACAAAATATGGCCTACAAAGATTCATTACATTGCATTTTATTTTTATAGTGTACATTTAAATGACTGTCCTGATTAATCAAAATCCAGTTTATTAGGCTTTGGATTAGTGAGAGTTTTAAGTATTGAATTGAAATTAAAATCCCATTAACATGGTCAATAAATGCGCAGACGTGGAAAAATTTTGGCTAAGTATTGACTTTTATTAAATTTCTCATTACGAGTCCGGGATTGTATAAATTTACTGGCAAATGTAATAAATATGGCTAAATATTCAATAATTTATCATTTACCAATTTTAGTGGGGATTGTGAACAATCACCGGGAATTGTGCAAAATCAACGAATTTATCACATTTACCATAACATATTCACTTTAATTCTGAATTATTTCCACTATATTTAATCCACCAAATATTTGAAAAATGGATCCCAATATTGCAAGAGAAGGGTGCAGTTGCATAAACAGGGCAAATTTTGCATATAAATAGATTAACAATTTATATTTATATTTTTATTTAATCTTTTGCTACATCACAAAAATGAAAAAAAAAAAAATGTTAATGAAAATTGTACTGTATTACCCTGCATTATCCGCCATGCCGGAAAAAAGCAAGGTTCACCAGCATGTAGGGAAATTCGGATTTTCCGCCATGCTGGATAATTCGAGGTTTATTTTGCAACAAAACAAAAATAAATTTTCCCATTCAGTTCCAATCAGAAAGCAAACCACCTTAAGGAAAAAATAAATAAATCCCGAAATTAACCTAAAAAAAGTGTACAGGATGGTCAAACAGGGGGAATATGAGTCTAAAATCCATAACATCTTAATATTTTCTTAAGTATAAAAGATAAAATGATTTAATTTGGCATGGAGCTTTAATAATTTAGAAATTATTCAAATAATCCCTTTACATAAAATTGCATTATTTTTCATTTTATTTATGTTAAATGAGTGACCAAGAATTACCTAGGAATTAACGGATCGGGGCAATTATGGGTCACCTCCTTTTTTAAAGTAATCATTGTCAAAAGTAATTAACCATTCTAAATTATTGTTTTTTAGCCCACAAAGAGATTTTTTAGTGATTGATGATGAAATTTTATATAAAAGAAATATCACATTATAATTGAAATGACTTGATGTTACTCTTACTAGTCCACTACAATTAGTTATTGCACTTGTTGCCCATGTTGTTCTACTTAGCAAATTAGCTGATATAGGAATAGGAGGGAAAACTTTCATTTGAGTAAAAAACTGGCTGACCGGAAGGAAACAAAGGGTAGTTGTAAGGGGAAATTATTCTAATTGGAGTGAGGTTTTAAGTAGGACTCGACCGATACATCGGCCTGGCCGATGCATCGGCGCCGATGGTTCAACAATTTAGCCATCGGCATCGGCGGCCGATGCTAACTTGCAGGAAACATCGGCCCATCGGCCTTAAAAACATCGAAAAGCCGATGGAATTGGCCGATGTTTTTGAAAAAAAAAAGGACCTTTGTTGTTTTACTTTTTAATACAAAGTAAAGGGAGTCATTGTTTTCAAACACAATTGTTTACTTAAATTTCAGTATGAATTTCTATTTTAGTCACCCCTGAAAGATAGTTTTTAATACTGCATTCAGGTACCAAACTCGCATATGGGATGTACGCACATTCCAGTTGTGCACTTACCTTTTTGTTTTCGATCGGGTGTTCTAAAAAGCCTATTAACTGATTTTTTGTGGCTATTATGCAAAACTAATATAGCGTCTCAGACTGACGATCATTTGGTGATATATTGAAGAACTGGAGACCATGGAAACAAATATGAGATGGCGAAACCGGTTTTGTTTCATTTTGTTAGATTCCCGTTGAACCGACGGTAATTTTTAATTTTTCGATATTTGTAATATGAACCACAGTAATGCAGTCTTTTCTGTATCGCTTCGGCGGAGCTACAAGTTTGGGGCCCGTCGAAATACATTTTGGGGTGCTATTTCTCTATCACAGAAGTTGTAAAACATTCATCATAAGCATTTTTATAACTCCTACGGTGCCCCTATGGTTATGGGGTCTCTCGTGCAATTGCAACATGTGCTATATTTTAAATCCGCCACTGCACGTCAAAACAAACTCGGGTGCAAGTTTTAAAAGGGTTTTTCTGCTCAATGCTTATGATTATTTTGAACTCTATTTTTTGCGACTATTTTTTGTATTTCCTAGAACACTTGCGTGCCCCTCCTCCCACTCCCTCAATTTCTGAAATTAATCTCTAGTTGTACTTCTGAGTTGTTTAAAACTAACACCATTCATAAAATTAGAGATTTGTTTTTTCAAGCTTTATCTATTGCTTAGGAAGAATTTAGAGCATTAATGTTTTTTTGAATGGACGTTTTGAATGGTGACATAATTTGGAAAACAAAGGGATTTTTGACTTTTTTCTTCAGAAATGCTGAAGTAGATTCAGAAACTCTCTTCCGAGGCGTTGGTGGTAGCGATTCTGTACTAAGAAAATTAACCCGAACTTGGGGCAGAAGTTTAACGTTGTGAGTTACTCCAAAATCAGAGGGTGACTCCCCTAATCCACCCTCGCCGTTTCAAGCATTTCTTAAATATTTAGCGATTGTTTATTTTGGTCAAGAAATGACATTTTGCGTATTTCTTATACTTGTTTCACCTATATTTTGTAATGCGCCATCTTTTTTGCATCATTAATAGCGATGGATTTTTTTTCTGTTGTAAGTAACTATTTTTATGTATTTATATAAAATCAATGAATAAGTTATTTTTGTTTTCATCATATGTTTAATAATATGTTATAAAAAAGTTTGAAGGATTTTCTACTGTGCAATTTTTTAAATTTCAGAAAATTATTGTTAAATTGAAAAATTTAATTTGAACTTGTTTGCAGTGCTTCATAAAAATTTAAACAATCAAATTGTTCAATATTACGTGTGCAAACATCAGATCAAGTAGTATATGTATTCAGTTATTAACTTGGTGTGAATATTGAGTTTGTTTATTGTAGCTGCGTTTTAAGAACCTCGCTATTTTCATGGCTATTTCTTTTTTCCGCAAAATTTATGTCACTGGTTATACATTTTACGAAAAATGCAAACTTTACTATTCATAAATTTTAAATAAATATAAAAATATTCCTATTATGATTTAATATTGTAATTTATCTGTTACCTTTTTTTGTTTAATTTGATGACTAAAAAATGTCTACGTGCAATCTTTCCACTTTAATTACGTAATTTGTTGACGGTTTCATAGTTTTATTCTTAATTTTTTTTTTGAATGATTAAACAACATAATTTTAATGTTTTTTAACTATGTGTAGTTTACCTAAATCCATACATTATTACAATATTACTGAAGTCTTAGTTATATGTTCAATTTAAAAAAAAAAGTCAATTGGTTATTAAAGAGACTCTTTGTTTTTATTCCTTTTTCTTCTTTTTTTTTTGGCTGTTTTTCTTTGTCTTCCATCATACAGCAGTCAAAAAAGGAGAAGCATAACTACATCCTATACAGATTGTACGTAGTATGATCCAAAGGTTCGGGGTACAAGCTGTACAAAACCTTACCCAGAATAGTTCACATTACCGAAGCACATCCACCTTCAAAAGGTCATCGTCAGGAACTATGTACTTCTGCCAGTGTTCATATAAATCTTGTAATCACTCCTGGAAGCCATTTTTCACTACCTTCTGTCATGCAGCTTTATCTTCTCCTGACGGAAGAAAGCGGCGTCCATGCAAATGTTTTTTTTTGCTGGGAACAGGTAAAAGTCACACGGAGCTGAGTCCGACGAAACGTTATATTATTTGTTTGTCATATCAGAGTATTGGCCAATCGAACCGTGCATCCTCAACATGAAAGGCGTCTTCTTCCCCACGATGAAGTTGAAACAGCAGCGCAAGAGGCCTTACAGGAGGTTGCGATAAATGTCTTCCAGGAGTACTTCTAAAAGCTATACGAACGTTGGCAGAAGTGCATGGTCGTTCAAATTGACTATTTTGTAGATAGATGTACTTCGGTAATGTGAACTATTCACGGTAAATTTTTATACAACTTGTCCTCGAACTTTTATATCATACTACGTAGGTATGAGTTTTCAACTTACTATTTCATAACGTTTTTGAGTGCCGTAAGTTTACACGCATGAGGACATCAGAAGAGAATTTGCGATAATTAACTAAGGAGGCGTTCAAAATGGATATTTCGGTCATCTATATGTTCTTAGGTACATATGCATGTACATATGCGCCGAAAAAACTTGTGAAGTTTAAATTGGGTGATCGTAAATTAAAAAGTTAGGTTGAAATCTGATTTTTTTTGGATTACAACTCCTTATTCGTAAAAAGGAAGTAAAGTGAAATGAATCAATAATGATCCTTTGAATCCCTGACAATCTTATCAATTTATTTTTGTTAGATTTTTTTTTTTGCCATCGGCCAACAGCATCGGCTATCGGCCATCGGCAATCGGCCATTTGGAGGAAAACAATTGGCCATCGGCCATCTTTGAACAATCGGCCAACAATCGGCATCGGCCAAAAAATGCCATCGGTCGAGCCCTAGTTTTAAGCGGGGTTCCTCAAGTATCAGTGTTAGGGCCTGTTTTGTTCATTGTTTTTATGAACGATATTTATAAAAATATTTCTGGGAACATGAATTATTTTGCTGATGATATCAAAGTTGTGGGGAGTGTAGAAAATGAAGAACAAGCAAATCAGCAGCAAGAGGATCTAGATCATATTACGGAGTGGGCTGATAAATGGGGTATGGGAAATGTCAAGTGCTACATTTAGGGCATGGAAATAAGTGTACCAGTTATTATTTGCAAGGTTCAGTCATTAGTCAGGCATAAAAAGTTACTGATCTGGGTGTCTTAATAAGTCAGGATTTAAAATTCAGCCAACAGTGCAGCATAGCTAGTAACAAAGCCAATAAGATGCTTGGGTTTATCAATAGATCTATTTCAAACAAATCTAAAGAAGTTCTTCTGCCCTTATATAGAAGTTCGGTAAGACCTCATTTGGAGTATGCTGTTCAGTTTTGGTCTCCTTATCTTAAGAACGATATTAATGTATTGGAAAGGTTTCAAAGGCGGGCTACAAGGCTAATAAATGGACTTTCTCATTTAGACTATGATTCCAGGCTTAGAAGGCTAAAAAATGTACAGTCTTGAGCAAAGAAGAGGACCGAGGGGACATGATTCAGTTGTTTAAATTTATTAAAATGAAAGATGTTACGGGGCTGAAGTTTAGCACTGAAAACAGGACAAGGGGTCATTGTTTTAAGCTATTTAAATCTCAGGCTAACATGGATATTAGGAAAAATTATTATTATAGCAGGGAAATGGAACCTTGGAACAGCTTACCGGAAGAGGTGGTAATGAGCAAGGGAGTAGATGGTTTTAAGAGGGCCATTGATCTTTACTGGGGATTGTAAATCGACTAGGACCAGTCTAGCTGGGCCCAGAGCCTGTTACTGGTCGTCACTTTTGTATTTGTATTTGCTCTAAACCCACGACTCCATGAAGAAATTTCTTTAATATTTGTATGCTACCTTCAACAGTCATAATTCTGTCAACTGTAAGGTTTTTTCTTTAAAATTTCAATTAATTAGGTTGAAAAAAAAAGGACTTATTTCAAATTACTTCTAAAAATTTCTCTCTTGGACAAATAAAATTTCCAACACCTTGTTCCAGAAAATTAATTTCTGCTTTTAGCCCAGTGGTTGGGGAGTTGAAAACAGAAGTAATTGGTGGAAAGCTGGAAATTGCTTTAATGTATACTGCATGGGTCTGGAATGACCATACCAAGTTTACCCCTTCTACTAAGTGAGCTTTAGCCGTTACGGTCAAATTAGTGACAAAAAACACGTCTGTTTTTTTTATTAATGTAACAATATCTCAAACATAACTTCCAATGGCCATACATATAGGCAGAATACTTGTACAGATTAAAATTCTGAACAAAATGAGTTTCTACAATATATATATTTGTTAAATACCAAGCATACAACTTAATTTCAAAGTAAGGCTGAAATCACTAATTAAGCGCTTCAAGCCAGAATGTACCTTTTCCACTACCACCAGCCGAGACCCCCTGGAATAAAACGCCATAACCCTAAAACACAAGGCGGTGCCTTCCTACCCACGGAAGCAGCTACACACGTGCGTAATCATCAAGTTGACATACTAGATATTGCAGAAAACAATTTATTTCGTTACAATGTAACAAATGAATGAAAAAGGACAGATCTTCATACAGAACTCATTTCAAGGAACTAATGTCATATACCCCACCCTCGGCGACTTTTTCCTATTGGCGCCGAGAAAACAATGTATGACGACATATGTCATACATCATTCTTAGCGATGTTGTTTTAGCGCCAACAGGAAAAATTCAGATATAAAAATGTGATCAAAGCACTTCAAAAGACAACATAAAACCACAGCGAAAAACATCGCGAATGTTTGCTTCAAAAATACCAGAATCTAGGAAGTTTTTGTATGCAAAGAAAAGTTACTAGTAGGCTTTTAAAATGCTTAAATTAACTAATTACCATCACAGCTCAACAAAGTAATATGTACCTATAGAAATAAAAGCTATTTTCCAACATGCATTTCGTCGCACAAAAAAAATTCTCACACTCTACTAAAAAAGAGAAAAGCGATTCAATATGCGATGTTTAAAGCAGAAAACATACCCAAAATATAACTATTTCAGCCAAAAAAAACACTTTTTCAAATTTTGACGTATGAAAAGTAAAAATGTCTCGACAGAACATCCCAAACATAAAAAACACAAAAAATATCATACATTAATTTGCTATCTGAATATGCTTTCAAAATACCTACTAAAAATATCTACTAAATTTTATTTAAAATAATACCTTCATATTTTAATAAAATCGTAGAATCAATTTATTTTTAGAAATTCAGTACCTAAAGAGGCATGTTTAGAGAATATGCTTGAATAGTTCTTGCTTGGCATCGATAAGAATTAACTTTTAGAATAAAATAACTGTACTTTTTTTTATAAAATAAATTTTAATGCAGTAAATATAAAGTTAAAAACTAGAAGAAACGCTCAAGATTTTTTTAAAAACAAAGAATTTCGGAAGTGAGAGTTTTTTTTTTTAAATTCTAAAATAAAAACTTACGTTTTTTTTTTTAAAATCCTCACACTCAGTTTGAAACACAACATATGAAACAATGCGCTTTACCGAGACACACCCCAAGTTGGATTTTACTCTTAATTAATGGTCAAGTTTAAAGAAATTGGCATTTTCTAATATTTATTCATCAAAACACTACTACTGAATCTAAACCAACACAAAATAAGCTTTCCTATAAGTTATATGGCCTGAAAAAACAAGTAAACAAGTTTGAACAGATATAAGATTGCCTTCGGGTTGTCAAACACAGGTTAGTTCAGCCAGCGATGCCATGCTTTAAAAGTTATCGCCTCATCGGCGAGAAAAATATTTCAATTTTGTGTAAAAAAATTAGATGTCACCAAATGTGGGGGGGGGGGGGATATCACATCTGTACCCATTTCAGTTCTCAAAAGGAAGCACAAAAACACTGATAGGTTAATTTCAAGTAGAACTATCCTGAGAAAATGACTGATTTTGAGTGACATCATTTGAATGAGAAATCAGTGTTGTGTTGAAGGTAAAAAAGTTTTCCGGTTTGCTTTTCTTGGAGTAAATCAATTTTTTAATTTACACAATTTGAAGAAAATTTATAATATTAATGCTATGTTTTGCTGTGAGACATGGCATTATGTGAGATGCAGTTTAGGAAATCAACATAAATATTATAAATTCAAAGTTTTAAAGAAATGCGAAGTAAAAACAATAGATTAGTATTTTTAAAAACATATATTGTATTATTACAACAAGAATTTAAAGCACAAAATGGCAGTCATCTGTTCTTCAAAAAAGTTATTATTTTTCTATTGACAGAGTAAAATAGCAAATATTAAAACAAAAAGTTAATATACGCAGCAACTTTAAATAGTTTTCGAAACATAGCTGAAAAGCTTTAAAAATTCAGACACATAAACCATAAACTAAAGAATTTGCAAAAATTACTATAAACAGAATTTTTAAAAAATACTAAGCATTTTTCATAATGCACTCAAAAGGACAAAATAACTTTTCTGTAGAGACGTACCGAGTAGCACTTTGGCCGAGTAGCCGAGTACCGAGTACTCGGCCTTTCACGACTCGGCCGAGTTACCAAGTACCAATTATGTTTTAACAAGAACCACCGACACACATGTGATGAATTTTGAACTTATTGGAATAGTAGTATAGATCTCCTTGTCCATATAATAGTTTTTAAAACTAAATTCCTCGTGAAATTTAATTACGCATTATATAAACAATTTTGTTTGTCAAAAATTTTACCAAAAAATGATTTTTAAAATTAAAAATAAATAAATAAAAGGTATGATTAATCAAGTTGGAATTAAAACAAATTACAGTAAAATCCCTCTAATGCGGACACTAAAAATGCAATTTTTTTTGTCCGCAGGACAGGGGTTTAATAATGTTATTTGCATTGGAACTGGGGAATTAAAAATTGTCCGCATAAGAGGGGTGTCCGTTAGGAGGGGTTTCACTGTATACCAATCAATTATAGTTCTAGTCGGCCGAACATAAATATTTTTTTAAAGCAGATAAAACAAATGTGCAAGAACACTGCAGACACATGTTTCCGCCCCCCCCCCCCCTACAAGGAATGTCTTTTTCAGTGCATAACATGTGAGCTAGAGAAGGTAAAGACATTCAACAAAAAAATCCAACTTTTGTCGGATGCCTTTAAATCCACGAGCTCCCATTTTGTGCATGGAAAAAGGAATTCCTTGTAACTTCCAAAACACGTATCTGCAGTGTTCCTACACTATGCTTTTAACATTGTTTTATTTCCTTTAATTTTTTAAGCAAAGGTATTTTTATATTTTTTATAACTAATTTTTGTTTGTAGCAAATATCCATTTTTAATATAAAAATTCCATATTTTCTATACTTGCCTTTTTTTGCATAATTTTTAATAAACAAGTTTAATAAACTTTGAGGACATTAAAAGAAAGATTTATACCATTGAAGCATCACAAACTTCATTATTCTCAAAATTTAAATTTGACTTATAAATTTTAATTGTAAATTATTGCAGAATATAATGCTTGCTCTTTTTTTTAATATAAATTTTGGTATCTGTCTTGGACAATATTCAATTTTTTGCAACTACTCGGTATCGGCCGAGTATCTGATCAGAATTTGGCCGAGTACCGAGTACTCGGCAAATTGGCCGAGTATGCCAAGTACCGAGTAATTACCGAGTACTCGGTACGTCTCTACTTTTCTGGGTCAGAAAGGACAATTTAAGTAGAAAACATTTATTGTAAAGGTATATACAGATTATTACTTAAAGATAAAGCTAATAAAAATAGATCAAATATTGTGATCAAATCAAACTATAAGCTTGATGCTCCAAATAATAGGAATCAGTAAACAAACATTGCACGTACAAGGCAACTGTCATTGCGTCATTTGTGGGAAAATGCAGAATATTTTAAAACTTTTAAAAGACAAATAAACTAAAATATAATTATCAGCTTTTTGCGATTTGTAAAGAAAAAGCTTAATGACTTACTGATTTAAATTTCCGTAGCGCACAGCAAACATCGACACAGAAAAAAAAATCTGTAATCCGCAGCTGTCTACGCACAGCTAATTGCCAGATTCCATGTACCTGTTCTGGAATATAAAATTTTTTGAAGATCCGATTTTATTTCCTACAAGAGTAAATTTTCTACAGCTTTTACGAAAAAAAAAGTAAAATGATCATAATTTCATTTCAGCTTAGTAAAGACTTAGCTATGAAACTTCGTTGCAAAGCGAAACATTGCAGATATTTTGTTCCTAACCGTGTTTGTTCACATTATCAACAGTTCGTTTCTTGTAAACAAAGCGGTAAGTCTGGTTTTATATTCAACTTACTTTCTTTTATTTATAAAAAGAGAAACTTTTTGAAAGCTTCACCGAAAATTAACATTATTGTATAATCTTCCGTTCATTTTTTGCACATTAAGAGACTTAATTCAGGCTATTTATTGTTGTTTTAGTGGTTTTATTCAATGTTAAGTTTCGATCAAGCATAAGTTAGAGCTCCCCACTTAATCTATGACTTCTCCCTCTTTCTTTTATTTTCATTTGATCTGTCTCATTAAAGGAGATAAATCTTAAACAAAAATGAAAGATATTTTTTAAAAAATGAATGTAAACGTTGCAGTTCTTTTTCACAGAAAGAATTAATTCGAACATTATTGGGTCATTTCACGGTATTTTCGATATTTATGTAGAGTCACCTTTTTTTGCCCTTTTTATTTACTGTTTGATTTACAAATTATTTTAATTTGAGTTGGTTTGTTGGGAGTAAAATCTCAAAATGAAATAATATGCTACTCAAACAGTAAATTAAAAAGTTATGGCAAAAAAATGTTCACGTTACGAATTCTACATAAATGTCAAAAGTACCGTGAAATGACCCTATTAAAATATGAAAGTTGCACTTTTATAAATATGATATTTTCATTAATTTTCACTCAAGATTTACTTATATTTTTTTTAATAAATTGTAACATTCTGGTTTGACTAGTTACAGTCCCCCCTCCCCCCACAGTTGTGGGCAAAATAAAAACTATTAATGGTCATGCTAGCTAAATTCAGTTATTTTCAGGAAGGAAAAAAAAATAACAGTATTAAAACACTTATTTTTCTTTTTAAAAAATCAAATTTAAGGTACTATCAGCCCCTCTTAAGGTACTATCAGCCTCGAATACCCTGCTTATACGAATAAAATCTCCCGGAACCGAATATTTCCTCATAAGTGTAATGTTAGAGCTCCCCACTTAATCGAATAATTTCCCTGGATAATCGAATAATAGTGATCAGCTTTTGCATATATACTTTTGCTGAGAAAATTTTTGAATACGTAAAAAATAAATAAGCAGTTATTGACGTAAAAGTTTAAAATAGTATTTTTCGGCAAACAAAGTGTGGGAAGAACAACATTCATATTCTGTCAAAGCATTTCCACTATTCTATCTAGTTTCTTTTATAGTTGCTATTACCAACAGACAAGAGTCGATAATTGAATTAAAAAACACCTTGAAATATAAACATTGCAGATGATAAGAAATTGATAAATATTAATTTTGAAAACATGGTAATTAAAGTTAGAAACGCATTCTCAAAATATCTTGAGCAAGGAATACACTATTATTTACTTTTTCCAAAAAATATGAACTGGAAAAAAGGTGTCAAAGCTAAGATTTAATACCTCAAGTTGTAAATTACAAATTTTTAATTTTCGTACATACTTGTATCATACAGGGTGTATCAGTACAGCATTTACAGACTTTCAAGGCAGATAGAGTATCCAGACGATCGGAAATCAAATAGCAATGCATGGTCAGAAACGCTTTCCTGGTGTGATAGTGACGACACAAATCACCAAAAAGACAAGACACGAACAAGAGGAGAAAACATGTTTATTACCCTTAGTACAGCAAAAAAAAAAAAAAAAAATCTAAATTTAAAAAGAAAAACATTAAAGAACCAACGATCGTCATCAAAGTATGTGTTCAAAATAACAACCACCCCGGGCTGTGATATGTGCCTTTATCTCTGTCTGGCGCATTGAATATCAAACTGTGTGTGCGCATGCACCTCATCTGATGCTTTGAATTACGTAATAACATCTAGCGTGTACACCAGACAAAACCAGTATTTTTGCTGTATCAAAAATAATAAACATGTTTTCTCCTCTTATCTGTGTCCTGTCTTTCTTGTGCTTTGTGTCGTCCCTATCACGTCAGGAAAGCGTTTCTGACCATGAATTGCTATGTGATTTCCCATCATCTATGTGAACTCTATCGCCCTAAAAGTCTGTAAACGCAGTACTGATACACCCTGTATGTACTAAATTATTATACTACGTTGTTGATTACTTAGTATTTAAAATGCTTTTTAATCAAAAACATTTTTTCTTCGATTCGATATTTATTATTACGTTTTAAGACAAAAGTTGTCAACCAGGAAAGGTAAATGAAATTTCCCTGCTTAATCGAATAATATTTCTTGGAACTGATGGTATTCGTTTAAGCGGGGCCGACATTATCTCCAATTACCAAGTTGAGCAACATTAAAATTAAAAAAGGAATAACACCCTAGATCGTCGGAGAGAAGAAATTATGGTAGAACCTCATTGATAGGAATCAATTTTGTCAAATTAAAAAATACCTATATTAGGGTGTCCTAAGATATAATGGCGAAAAGAAAATTTGGGAAATCGAATACACATATCCTCCATAGTTTTTCCTTTTCACCTCAGAAGCATCAGAAAAATAATGGGAACCCGTGCCAATTTGAGGTCAAAGTTGGAACTGAAATCCTGTACGGCGACTACAGTGGGAAGATTGCTAACTGTATAATTCCTTACTACACGTGACATCAATTTATTTAAAGCATATATTTACACCAGACAAAACCAGTTATATTGCACTACAAGATACATCACTGCACATATTTTCGTTTCAATGTTTGCATTTTGCAGTCAATATAAATCTTCCAGTGCTCTAGAACGCAACGTAACACAAATTGGTTTAGTTTCTCATCAGCTGGTAGCAAACCATGAAAGTCCTGCATCATTTTTACTGCTCTTTCAGCTGCATCGTTTACTGCTCTAAGCATTAAGACCATCTTTTTCGCTTCAAGGAATGAAGTATTATTGACCCATAAAGAGGGACTCTTGTTGAGAAAACTATCATCAGTTTTTAAGTCTAACAATGACTGGCTTTTTGCTGATATGAAATCGTCAATTGTTTTCTCTGCTAAATAATAAAATAACCGGTAACAAATGCATGATATAAATGAATAATTAAACAACTAGATGAAATCAATGTGCAAAACTTACCATACAATAAACCACAAAGATCTTACTTTGATGGAATGTATTTTTTCTCATGGGTCGAGAAGACTTCTCTACATAAATTTGTCACCATTTTTTATTTTATTTCTTCTTCTACCCTCATCAAAAAGAGCTAAGACGGCTATTTCGTTCAGATAAATACCATAAATGCTAGATGAATTTTTGTGGAGCAGCTTTTGAGATAACTGGGTCCACATTTTCGTACGCTTTCAAAGATTTCAAAAAGCACAATTTCACGCATATCGTCACGACAAACAAGCCGACATCTGACAATGCTTCATTTTCCTTCGTAAATAATTTTAATTGTGAACTAAATAGTAATAGTTTTAGGGAATAAATTGCTTGAGCCATCCATCGAGCTTAATGCATGGCTCCCGGGGTTCTTATTTTAAATTTATTTTCTGTATCTCCACCTAAAAATGTGATAGAAAATTCTATCAACTCTCGTTAGCCATCCTTGACCGTTACATTTGTAAGTTTAGCACAGTAAAAGACAAGTAAATTTTCATGTTCGGGTATAGTTTGAAACAACTCCGCAGCTCCTTTATAGCACTGTATTTTAGTGATGATCGATTAGATCGATGTTTTTTCAAGACTCTCTGAGTTTCTTGAAAAGTGGAATATCAGGGCTTGTTGTGACTTGCTTAATTTTTGCTTCGAATACTGCCTTTAATACCAGTTTATATATATGATGCGGCAAGCAAAGGAAAGCATTTCTCTCTCAAATTTTTGCTCGAGAAGGGTGCAAGTACCATTATAATGACCTGTATAGGAAGCTGTAGTATCCCAATAAAAAATTTGAACTTTCTCTTTGAGATTCCAATCTAAAACTGCCTTCCAAACAGCCTGTGTCTGTTCTTTTCTTGTATAATTATCCAGCTTAGGCACAGCAATGAATTGTTCCTTACATCTATATGAAATAACTATAGCTTAGTGATCTTCTGATTTTTGAGCACTCAAAGCTTTTATTCTTTCCTCGCTCTCCTTGCTCGTCGTCGGTTTGAATTCTTTGAATTGAAAAGATTTACTCATCGGAAATTTATCAATGTTACACACAAGTTCGCCAATATTAGCTTCAAGAATAAGCTCAGAATCTCATAAACTTAATTGACACCTGTCCAATGCAGCAACTATTTTTGGAGTGATGAAATCGCTCTTCATTACATATTTACTTGTTCCAGATTCTGACTAAATTGTTCCAAGTTCCAATGTACTTGTTCCAGGTTCTGATGTACTTGTTCTAGTTGGAAGAAAATCCTATCTTCCTTCATTTTGATTAATTGAAATGCATCAGCATGTGCAATATCAAATAAATTGTTTGAATTACTCACAAATTCTAATTGGCCCTGCCTGAATACTTCTTGCAGTTTCATTGCATTTTTTTTTTTTTTTTTGTAAATCCCTCCAAATTTGTTTCAGGTTTTTAAGTTTATTCACACAATTTGGCAACGATTTGGTGGAAATGCATGTCTTTTCCCAAGAGATGATTTATTCCTGAATCGTGAGATTTGCACTTTCACTGATGGTTAAATTTACTGATCAGAGTGTATTCGTACTGACCTGTTTAATGTTTTGCACATTTCCATGGATAAGCCCCCAACATCTGTTTTTCTGTTTTGATTTGTTTTCTGTACACCATTTACAGCTGTTTTGGGCTTCGCAAAGTATCGCGTTCGCTTGCTTAGGAAAATGCGTGCTTTTTACACGTTTAGGCGCAAGTTGGCACGGGTTACCGTGCTTTAAACTGCATGGAACTTTTTTTGCAATGGTTTTGATACAAAAGGAAAAAAAAAAGAGGGTATGCGTTAAAAAAAAAACGACTTTCATTTTTTTGGGACACCCTAACCTATATATTCATGAATTTATGTATGTGATAATTTTAAGTTATGAAAGCAAGGATGGAACTGTAAATGTGCCAAACATTATTTTTGCTATAATGAAAGATAAGTCTGCTTGTTTAGGAACATGTTTTGCATATTACCCATATTACCTAGATTGAGGATTATCCGGAAATTAGTCCAAATAAATGAAATTGTACTGTGCTATTGAAAGGTTTGTCTTAACCACATCATAAAAACTATTTTTTAAAAGAATAATTATTATAAAATAGAACTATTCTACTTCTGGAATTTTTATTTATTATGTGCTAAATTTTGCTTATGTTTGATCATCAATCCAATCCTAAATAATAATTTTGACTAAGAACCACCAAAAAATCATTAATGCTCATATGTGTCCTCAGCAAAAATACTTACTTTTAATAGTCTAGCTATGTGCATATTAGCTTGAAAGGATGTTAAATATCTTAATTAATGGCAAAAATATACCTATGTGATAAAAAAAAAAAAAAGCAGTGAATAGGTACTAATAAAACTGTGATCTGATAAAAAACAGCAATGCCAATTCTTTATGAAAGGAACCCTTCAAAAACTTGAATGCAAAGAAAATTCACTTGCCCCAAAGCAGAGTACTTGACAATGTTCTGCAACATAAAATCATTTGACCGAAATTCTTCTGCAAGTACTTCATGCATTGTATACACAATCAACCAACGTGACCTTTTCCACAAATCGGGAGCCCTAATTCAAAATCCTTTCATACAGTTTTTTTTTCTTTTCCCCGTTTTTAAAACTTTACTGTTGCTATGCATTTCTATAGAACCTAAACTGATTGAGATTCTCCAAAAATATTTTATATGCTTTCTAAAATGCAAACATACAAAATTTTATAAAAATTTGAACGCAGGTTAAACCACGTTTTTTTGGGGTTAATTTTACATGACATGAAGGAGTAATTAAAATATTGTTAATGAATTTATAAATTACTAAAATAATAAATAAAATGAATCGAGTTAGGGTAGCATATAATAAAACACTTCAAAACTTTCTAAATAATTGAAATATTTTGAGGATGCAGAAGGATTGAAATCTCAAACAAGACACGCAATTTTCGGTAAAGGACGTGTTTCAATGTTGACATGTTTCCAACACATACATTTATGAAACGAAATTGCAGTGTTGAAGATTGATCGGGAAAAATAAGGAAAAGGGGAACCAAAAATGCTAGAAAAATCAATAATCTTTTCAGAGGTAGAATATGAAATTTCTTCAGAAAATCTGCAGAAACTGCCGATTTTCTACAATTATCTTTCAACTCAAGATCGAATTTTGCACTTAATCTGCAGATTTCTTTAAGTTTAAAGTAAATCTAAAATTTCTGCAGGTGACTTATCGCATTCAATATTTTTCGCGAGCTTTCCACCAAATTATCATAATTTTCCAAAAATTTTAAATTTTTCTTAATTTAAAAAAATCTGCAAAATTTGTACAAATTTCTATCTTAAGTTAGAAGATATTTGCAGAAAACCTGTAGTTTCTGCAGATTTTGTGCAAAAATTTCACAGAAATCTGTAGAATTTCTGCAGAAAATTTGTCTTGAGTTTTTCTCTCACAATTGAATAGAAGGGGGTCGTTTCCAAAATTTTAAAAGTATTTTTCTCTGAAAGAGCATGCTTAAACACGTAGAATCTGACCATTTTTTAAATAATTTATTTAAGTTTAATATTAAAAAAAATACTTAAATCTCTGTGCTTTCATTGTTTACACTTCTGTCATGTGACATCACAAATGATGAAATGCCATTCAGTGTTGCCATTCACAGAATACAATATTTAATTCGCATCTTTACTCATGTGTATTGGCAACAATATGGTTGATGGCAAGCGTAGAGCGCAATTTTAATTCGCTGCTTGATTATCATAACGCGGAACCGTGGTAGAAAGATGCGCCAAAATGCATCATTTTTTGTGACGTCATAAAGACTATGCTTTGTTTAAAAAATTGGACATTTTAAAAAATTAATTTAAAAAACTGTTGGGAAAATGAAAGTATTTTCTGGGTCCATGTAATTGTTTTTACTTATTCTATCCATTTCAATGACTAAAAGTAGTACTTTTGACTGAAGAAACCACCCCATTCTCAGGCATCTGTTCTGCGATGTAAGTCGCAAATTTAGTAGTATTCTGCTTTGGGGCACTATTGTTTACTGAGAAGCATTAACATACTAAATCACTGTAGACAAAAACTTATGTTTGTGGGGAAATGTGGTGGGGGTGTTCTTGAAAGAATATATTTTGAGAATCTACTGGTTGTTCCTGAAATATTAGTTACAAACTTGATATTTATAATATAAAACAAACCTGCCCCTTACTAGTTGGCTGCTCATAACTAATCATTTACCTGATGCTACTTGTTTTACAATTTTGTAAAATAACATTGTTTCACATTCAGAAAACACTGTTAGCGGTTGTCCATCGAAAGATGGAAAACTTCAGTTGGAGAAATGCATAAATTTTTACAGTAAAGAATCTTTTAGCATGTATTTAAAAAAAAAAAAAAATCCAGTGTATATTTTAAATGTTATGCATAGTGTTAGAAAATGCTCCAAAGATTTCTCGGAAATATTTTTAATTTTTTTGAGGGAGGGGGGGGGCAAATACTTAAGGACTTTTTTTATTCTGCTGTATTTTGTTGCATTTTAAAGAACTTTAATACAAAACAATGCAAATGGCAGAAATTATTTGTTTTTAGCAAATAACCTCAACATATAATTTAATGATTAACTTTTTTGTTTATTCATTATTTTGTGGTTTGTCGGTCAATGCAGATACATTAAATGCAGGCATGTAACTTTATCTTAAGTTCTTTTTAAAATTTATTCACTTGTAATATTTGTTGATTTATTCCAAATTTTTTCTGTAGTTTATTTTCTACAAGACTCATGGAAAAGTTAAAGAGATATTATGCAACAATATTTTCTGTTGCTTATTCTTCGTGTGGCTACTATCTTGCAGCTGCAAACAATTATGGAAATATAGCCATTTTTAAGTAAGTATTCTATATAGAACAGGATCATTCCATGTCAGTTCAACCACACCCCAACACCCACCATCTCAGATTCCAATGAAACTTTGTATACTTCTACTTTTCATAGTCCTAAGTAACCTCCTAAAGTATTTCTTCTCTATTAAAAATATTTTTTATTTTTTGGCCCTTCAAAGTTTTGCAATTTTGTGTTAGTTGTCATTTACAGTTCTCTGAGAATGAACAGCAGCTGTTTGCAAAAAAAAATTATTTCTCAATAACTTTTCGCCGCTAGTGTTGCTGGGGTGATATTTTGCTGCTCCTGAGATAAGTGATTTTTTACTGTAATTGTTTATTTTACTGCTTTAATTTCAGTATTTTTATTGTATTTTATCATATAATTAAGTATTTTTGTGCTTTTAAGTCTTTTTTTTTTTTTTTTGATTTACTTGCTTTCTTAAAGCGTTTTTCTATTCTTTGTATTTAAGCCTAAATGTGCTGATTTCTTGTTGTTAAGCCTGAGTGCTCTGTTAAGTGTAACTTGTTTATTTTAATTTACTGCCTGTCTTAGGATTTTGTAATTTTTGTACCTTTTACTTCCAATGCTTTCTAATTCTAATAATTAGTTTTATTTCTTCAATTTTACATTTTTGTATTGATCTTTAAGTGTATCATTTTGAGCTAGAATGGGGGTTACATTATGAAGGGGGTTACATAATGAAGGAGGTTAAAAGTGGTAAAGGGGACAAGTGGATTTCTTGTGACCTATGTCAGATGTTCTGCTTATTTAAGGGGAAGGATGAGTCTGAGAAGGATTTCATTTGCACTAACTGTGTTGAACTCTCATAAATCAGAGTTAGGATGCTTACTTTGGAGGGTGAGTTAGCATTAGGCTGTAGGAGTGTAGATGGGGTAAACACTCCAGAGGGAAAGGGGGAAGTTAGTAAAAAGGAGGTGGGCATTAGCTGTGTGTTAAATAGTGGGAATATTCCAGAGGTAAAGGAGGAAGTTAGTAAAAAGGAGGTGGGCATTAGCTGTGTGTTAGATTGTGGGAAAATTCCAGAGGTAAAGGGGAAAGCTATTCCTGAGGTGACAGACTGGGAAACTAAGGGTATAATTTTGGGAGATTCAATGGTGCGTGAGGTGGGAAACTCAATAGGCAGAGTTAGATGTAAGGTGGCTAGATGTTGTTTGTCAGGGGCTCGGGTGAGAGATGTAAATAGGGTTGCTGAAAAGAAGGGGGTATTTGATAAAGAGGATGTAGTTACTTTGTGGGTGGGAACTAATGATGTAGGCCATAGTAACAACAATGAGTTTACAAAGGAATGGGATTCCCTGTTGGACAAAGCAACCAACTGTCATGGGCGGATTTATGGGGGAGCAGAGGGGGGCAATGCCCCCCCTCCCAGTTTTGGGAAGACTTTATGTAATAACAACACATCTTCCAAAAATTTTAAAAAAAAATAATTATTTTTTCGTTTTTGAATAGTTCAGAAGAGCATGGGTGGATTTATAGGGAGGGGGGGGGGCAAAGGGGCGATGCCCCCCAGTTTTGAGAGGAGTTTATATAGTAACAACTTATCTTCCAAAATCTTGTAACAAAAAAAAATCATGATTTTTCTTTTTTGAATAGTTTAATGAAAATGAAGATAATAGCGAATGTCCTTTTCTGAAGGGTCTGAAGGGAAAAAGAAAAAAAACGAACATTAAATACAAATAGTACAGCTGTCACTGGGGTACTGAAAATTGGTCTAAATTCACTACTTTGGACCGAAACCCATTTGGGCAAGTATATAAATGAAAATATAGGCTAAACGAGCTATGCATTCAGCTGCAACACTTATGATAATTGACATTTGGGACCCTCCCTCCCCCTCCCCAATTCCTAACAGAACGATCTACTCATTACGATTTGTTTTCTCTCTTTTCAGAACGTTTATTTTCAATTTGCGTGTTTTCAAAAACTAGATGTTTTAGGTTGTTAGAGACAAAAGATTTTGAAGAAGCTTCTGGATTCACACGTTCAAATGAAATTGACTGATTTGAAATATATGCTATTGCAAAAGAAGTACATGGCTAAAAGGTTTTTATAGCAAAATACTATCAAATGTAACAGTTAACACCATACTCAACGAATGTATGTAACAATGAAATAAAAAACTGGAAAAATTGTCCAACCATTGAACAAACAGAACGTAAAATCACTGTAAACAATGTGTTAATTTTTTAGGGGAAAAAATAGGAATCTCAACCCCTAGCAGTTAAAAACTAAATTTCTGATTTTCCAGAATCATACATTTTAAGGAAAATCTATATATATAAAAATGGATGTGTGTTTGTGGGTATGTGTGTATGTTCCTTATACAAATCCAGTTTTTGTCGGATTTCTTTCAAATTTGGCAAAGAGGTAAATTGTTGCTCAGGAATTCATATAGGTGAGTTTTTGGAATTTTAAAAACACCCAAAGAGGTCTAATTTCATATTTTCAGTCATAAAATCGCTCTATTCTGCACGAACTAATTTTTGTATAGTTATAAATTTAGTCTAAATGAAAAGTCCCTAAAAAACTGCCCTAGATGAAGTTTCTTCAAAGATTGACTTTAATCGTTAAATTTGTGAACCTTAGTTCAAAGCAAATGAAAACGGTTATCAACATATAACCACCAGGAGCTATTTTAAATGCAATCAACACAAAACGTATCCTAAACGATGGCCGTCAATGCCGCTCAGCGATGTGCGTTGAAGCATGTTTAGCGAGAAAGCCGTAGATATAATAAATGATGATATACATCGTTTCTTAAACTGCAACCTACGAGGCCCCAGGGGTCCATCGATGCTACTTAATTTGATGTTACCGTTTAATTGTAATTTTTAAATATTGTTTATTTATAAAATCCTTAACAGTAAGGCTTCGTGTAATTTTTGATCAGTGTTTATCCCATTAATAGCAGGAAAATACAAACATGAGTAAGGTAATAGTATTGCATTCAATATTGACGTACAATCTTCGACTGTTTCAACATTAGACTACTTTTATTAAAACCACATCTATTTCATCCTTGCAACAGAAATTTTATTTAATATTCTATGATCCTTATCAAATCAATTTGCAATTTGTAAATTTTCTTTATACTATTGCTTGATTTACGTCGAATCTTTAAGTAATTCAGTTGAACTATATCAGTATTTGTGAAATTTGGTTCAAAGCAAATGAAAATGGTTAACAACATATAACCACCAGGAGATATTTTAAATGCAATCAACACAAAAAGTATCCTCAACAATGGCTGTTAATGTTGATTAGCGACAAACGTATAGCATGTTTGGCAAAAAAGCCAAAAGAAAAAGAAATGCTGTCTTTCAGTAGTTCTTAAATTGCACCCTGCAAAGACACAGCGATGCATTGAAATCACCATCGGTGTTTCTTCTTCAATTTGCTTGCGCATTTCGCTAATAAGTTTTCAAGTAATGATATCGTTACAGTAAACGATCTGTATTTTCTATACATAAACAGCACAGAAAATAACAAAATGAGATAGGTATTATCGAAGTACAATCTTCAACTGTTTTACAATTAGAATATTAAATTTATATTAAAACGACATCATTGCATCGGAAATATAATTTAGTATTGTATTATCCTTAAACAAATCAATATGTATATGTTATTTATACTATTCCATGATTTACCTAGTTCAGTTCACCTAAGTTTCACAGAAATCGCTCCAGGTTATCAGAGACCAGGGGTAAAAATACTAATATGGCTAATGAATTGCAAAATAATCATTTTTGTGCATAGTAGCGTAGATTGAATTTATCTTTCAAGGGGAAGGGGGATAGCCATGGGGTTCATTACATGTACATAAACTATCATACTAGGATGGCTAATGTGTAGTAGAGTAAAAGGCTGTGCACCTTTATACTCGAAACCACACGAAAATTTAATACGGCGGAATTCATAGTTTTAGAAGGGTAAAAGTTTAAAGTTTGAAAAATGTAAAGAAATATTAATTTACATTTAAAATGCATAAAATGTCTCCATTTTTTACGTAAACAAATTTCTTAATCGTTTAAAATTTTATACTACTTTAACGAGCTCAAAGCAATAGTACACCTGAAGGAGCATCATCGCTGACTAGCAATAATTTTAAACCAGTTAGCGGGTATGAGGCAACTTTTGACACAAAGAGATAGCTACTGAAATGGGCATGATGAAATACTAAGCCACATTATAAAGTTCTTTCGTTTTAGTCTTCATCGGGAAATTAGTTGAGCGAAGCTCCATTTCCAGTTACAAGACTCTCAGTTCGATAACTTTTATTGTAAACAATCGAAAAATATTACTGTTTGTAACTACCACTAAGTAATTCAACCGTTATTGAAAAAATGCTGTAAGATAAAAATGGACACGTATCAGTGTTATAGAAGCAACTCTGTTTACAGTGGAGGGATAAGGTGAAACAATTTGTATCTCACGTATATCCGCTAATCGCAATACATCATTCTTTAAACTTCAAGAAATTAAAATCTCCAGTGAGACTTAAGTTTTGTATCAGGATCAATAAGTCAGAAGGGCAGGCGATTAAGTACTTTAAATGCATGTGAAATTTACCTATTTCCCATATAGATAATTTTATGTTGCATGCTTAAGGTTGGGTTCATTCAAAAATGTATTTCATTTTGCTGCTGGAAGGGGGACTAAGAATTGTATTTAGGAGCAAGATTTGAGTTAAATTTAGGATTTAGAAAATTTTGAATAATTTAACTTTTTAGTACTTGGATTATGTTTCTGTACGTGGAAATACATTTCCTTCATTTTGAAGCTGCGGATATGGGGGACAGAATGTGCAACAAGTTTTTGTAAAAGATAAACAAAAGAATTGTCTATTATATAGTTGTAAGTAGAAACAAGACGGTTTTTTTTCTTTCTTTTAATTTCTTGGCCTGCAAATAAAAAAAAACGACGCGGATAGTGACCAAAATGTGCACGCCTATTTCTTTTTCTATAAGGCAGTTCAATTGACGGGTTTTATATAGTTCGTTCCATAAGTTCCCGTCCACGTACTCCATTTTTAATGCTTTATGTATCTTAAAATAATAACTGTAACTGTTTCTATGGCAACTATTATTCAGTGGAACCCTTCCTACCCCTTATGACGACAGCCTCTGCAAATTAAAATTTCGATATTCTCAAAGGACTACTTCAGAGCAGCAAACCTAAATAAGTGATCTTACTACCTGAATAGTTTGAGTTATCATGTACAACATTTACGGCAAGTGTGAGGTTTTAAAAACTTGAAATAAAATTTTAATCTAGACAAATTTTGAATCGTTGCAAGACACCAATATTAATATCTAACTGTCATTTTTACCTACGAAAATAGAAATTTGACATAAATATAGGAAATAAAATGTAGTTGACGTACGTCTTTTTATGCAATTTACACTTATCTAATATTACTCCATGGCATGCTACTAAATCGCCACGGAAAGGGAAAACGACACATTTTGTGAAGTTATTTATACTAAGTGAACGTTTTCTACGGAATGTGCTTACATTTCTGAACACTTACAAAAAATTATAAAATGAGTCTAACTAACACGTGAAACCTTGAAAGTAAAAACACCGTCAATTATAGGTAAAACAAACGTTATCCGTTAACGGCTATTAATAACAATGACAGAATTCCGTATTTTCTGTACAGTGGACTATCTGTTTAGCTTTTGGGCCATTGAGGATGATTTTCATATTTGAAAATATTGTAACGGTGGCATATTTTGCATATATTTGTAACTGATAAAAGCCATTGAATTTATTAACGACTCTTTCTAGGAAAACACTCCAAGATTTTTTTTT
The DNA here is from genome assembly GCF_026930045.1 of Uloborus diversus. Taxonomy (NCBI): domain Eukaryota; kingdom Metazoa; phylum Arthropoda; class Arachnida; order Araneae; family Uloboridae; genus Uloborus; species Uloborus diversus. The sequence continues at coordinate 107,953,957 of NC_072732.1, read as the reverse complement.
TCCAGAATAAAATGTATGTGAAGAGTACTATAGCATGCTTTAATGTCTTGAGGTATACAAAACCGTCAAAGGCAGCACAATGGTTTTCGTATTCGAAGCACCACGCAGAAGGTTGTCCCACAAGTTATGCAAGACAATCATTTGTCTCTGCGATTAAGATATTGGATGTACCACCCGTCTGGTTCAACCTCAGATAACGTGCCAATGGACACGGCAGAACCAAAGAATATCGTTGACAGAACCCGGATAACATGTCTCATTGCTTTTTCGTTTTTACTTGATGCTATTTTTCCTGCAAATGCTCAACTTTCTGTGCTATTTACAGTCTTTTGACAATTTGAGCCTAGAGTGGTGTGAATGCAGTTTTTTACTCTCATTTAGATAGAATTCATCCATTTAATTATCTAAATGATATGTTGCATTGAGAAGCTCCCGGGCAATGCCGGGTAATAAGCTAGTGTCTGAATAAAAGAAAAAGTAAGGGAGATATATTTCTGGCACGAAAGTTTTGCACAATTCTTGTAAGATCGCATTATTACCTGATGAAATGTTTTTATAACTGTGTTTTCTTTATTTTTTAAAGGAAAAAATCTGTATATATGAAACTAATAGTTAGAACTGTACTTTATGCATTTGAAAAATTTTCGGCTTGTCTTTTTTTTTTTTTGAGAAAGAAAAGTAAATACTATCGCAAACTGAATAAATTTCAGTTATCTGAACGTTCTGATTAATTGAATCTTTTTACTTAGAGGGAAAGTACCATTTTCCTTACTTTCTAAGTACTGTTTAAAAATTAAGGTAAGTCATAATCATCCAAGTCTAAATGAGACAGTTATTGTCATTATTGAAATCTGAGTAATTAAGTCATCAAAAGTTTTGGAAAAATTTGCTGAAATTGAATAAAAACCGATAAAAACTTTACACAGATTGGTAAAATCGTAAAAATCCTTTAACTGTAAAAACTGACGAATCTTCGCGAAATTTCATAAAATCAAGCAAAAATCCGCAGGTAAGAGTAAATTACATGCAAGGCCGGATTTGCCTATATGATAAACAAGCTATAGCTTAGGGCCCCTGCTTTGAAGTGGGCCCCTAACTCCCAAAAAATTGTGATTCGTTCCTTAAAAAAATGGAAGGTGCTTGAAAAACTAATTTCATTTTCAAATACTTGAAAACCTTGAATATTTGAAAACATGTGGCTACAAACCTTAAATTTTAAAATTTCTAACAAATTGTAGGGGGAGGAATGTCAAAAATGTGTCAAATTCAGTTCCTTGCTACATACTGCATCAAAAATGTAAAAATCATGGTTCTCGCGTTTGTAACATATTATTTGAAATAAATTTTTGTGACTCACATGCTTCATATCTTGCTATTTATTTAATCCCGAATGCAGAATTTGGGAAATTCTTTTGCATTGATTGCTTTTGTCTTGCTTTTACTGCATATTGTTAATCTGTTTAGCCCGGGAAAAAATGAACACTACCCCTATTCCTTTTCATTGTTTGCACTACTTATAATTAAAAAAAAGTTGTAATGAAAATTAAAGTTTATTTTTTTCTTTTAAACTTAAAATAGCTGTTTCTTACAAAGTTTGAACAATACTGTACAACTGTATAATCTACTTCTCAATTTCATAGACTAGAAAGTGCAAATTATTGATAGGTTCTAAAATCCTTGAACAGAATTGATGCAGTATAGCCTACCAGGGCTCTTGAGCCAAAAACCCAATCTAACCAACCAAACCTTGAAAATAATTAGACAAATCTTTGAAACTCCTTAGCAATGTGTGCTTCAATTTTATTTCTTATCAAGTGTATAAATTAAGAATTGTTCAAATGGGTAGTATGTTACTCTCTTGATACCTATTCTCTAAATCTGTGCACCATTTCTTTTAAAGTATTAACTTGCATTACAAAGCACTTTTAAAGCGTAAAACTTAAAAATATATATATTTGCCTATTATTTCCAATTAAATTCCAAAATGCAGAATTTTATATCCATTTTTCCCGGGCCCCCTAAAATTGGAGATATTCTATATCCCACTTAAAAGGGAGCCCTGCGTCACTCTCTTAATATCAGCCCCCTCTCTTTTTAGGTCAATTCTAAAAGGACAGTATGATTACACACAGTAATGAAAACGACACATAAAAAGTAAAGAATGGCCTTATACATCACAGAAAACAGATACATAAACATGCGAGAGTGCGGGGAGAGGGCAATTGAAAATGTTGCTCCATAAAAAATCCTGCCCCCCCCCCCAGGAACTCAGTCCTAAATCTGCCTATGCCAACTGTTCGGCAAATGTCCAAGTGATTGGTTTGCTTCCCAGGTATGGAGTGCATAGGAGTTGGTTAAACCAACGGGCTAGGTGTATGAACCTGGTACTCAAGGAAATTTGCGTTAAGCGTAGTATCAGGTTTATTGATGTGTGGAGTAAATGTAAACACGATTAGATTGCTAGGGTTGCCCTGCATCTGAGCTCTACAGGGGTCAAAATGGTTAGTGGTTTGGTTTTAGAGGCTTCAGAATCAAAAAACTAAGTTGGAATGGGGAGCATGGTTTAAGGAGCAGAATTCGAAAGGGTATTAACTATTTGGATTTTAGTAGAAACGGAAATAGGGTGGCTAATAAGAGAAAAGATTTCAACAGTTGGGATTCAAATAATCGTGCAGCATTAAATAAAAGTAAGATGGGCTTACTTAAGGTTTTTTTTACAAATGCTCGTAGTATTAGGAACAAGATGGAAGAATTGAAAAGCATAATTATAGATGAGAGGTTGGATATTATTGGAGTTACCGAGACATGGGCTACCGAAAGTGATGATGATTTATTATCTATTGCTGGGTATAATTTGTTTAGACAAGACAGAGTAGGTAAAAGAGGTGGTTGAGTTTTATTTTATGTCAGAGACACTTTAACTTGCAATGAATTGATAATTAATGATAAACCTAATGATATTGATATGATTTGGCTGGAGTTGATGAGCAATAAGGGAAATAAACTACGTTTAGGGAACATTTATAGGCCACCCAACTTAAGCCAGGGTCAAGATGAACAAATGTTTAGTATTATTAGTGACATTTCAAGCAAGGGGTCAGTCATTATAATGGGAGATTTTAATTTTCTAGGAATTGATTGGAATAATTTTTACCATAGTAATAGCAGAGAAGAGGAATTTTTGTAAGTTATTGGTGACTGTTTTTTAGATCAAATTGTAACTCAGGGTACTCGACAGGACGTGATTTTGGATCTAGTTTTCTGTGATATGGAAGGTTCTGTTCAGGGGTTATGTGTAGGGGAACACATTGGAGACAGTGACCACAACAGTATTAGGTTTGGGATTAAATTTGATACGCACAAAGTAGAGAATTTTAGGTTTGCCCAATTTCAGAAATACTAATTTTATGGCACTTAGGCAGAGTTTGAAAGCAGTTTTTTCTTCTGGATTGGACAATAGCGATGTGAATCTTCAGTGGGTAGAGTTTAAGGAAAAGAAGCGAAAACGGTTGCGGATCATGTTTCTTTTAGGAGAAAAGGTGTCAACACTAAAATTTGGGCAATGTGGTTCTCCAGGGGAACTAAAGACGCTCTAAATTACAAGCAAGCTGCTTTTCATAGGTTTAGAGAAACTGGTCAGTGCAGATAGGCTCCAATATTGTAATGCAAGGCTTAAATTTAAGTATTTGGTACGGATTCAGAAAAGAGAGTTGGAGCAAAGATTGGCAGATAACATAAACAGGAATCCCAAGAGATTTTTTGCATACGCTAATTCGGGGAAAGTTCGAAATAGTCATATTGGGCCACTGGTTGATGAGCACGGAATTTTAATTCAGGACGATAGTGATGTTACTAATGTTCTTAATAACTTTTTTCGAGTGTTTTTAACGATAACTGTATCTCAACAGTTGACACCAACAAGACACAAGCTATAGTACAGCTTGAGGACTTTGTATTTTCCAGGGATGACGTTTTACTTCATTTGAAAAAAATTAAAGAGACTAAGGCTCCGGGACCTGATAATATTTATCCAAAAATTTTAGTTGAATGTGCGGAGGAATTAGCAGATGTAATCAAAATATTTTCAATGCTTCTTATAACTCGGGGGACAGTGCCAGAGGATTGGAAGCTGGCTAACATTACACCGCTCTTCAAGAAAAGGTCTAAAGGGAGTGCGGGAAATTATAGACCTGTGAGTCTAACTTCGGTGGTTTGCAAAATTTTTGAAACATTGATAAAAATTAAGATGGTAAATTTTCTAGAGACTAATAATCTATTGTTTAATTTTCAGTATGGTTTCAGGAAAGGTAAATCTTGTGCAACTAATTTATTACATTTCTATGACAAAGTTACCATGGCTTTGGACAATAAGAAGCCTGTAGATGTTGTTTACTTTGATTTTCAAAAAGCTTTCAAAAAGGTACCGCATGTTGCTCTACTTAGCAAATTAGCTGATATAGGAATTAGAGGGAAAATGTTCATTTGGGTAAAAAACTGGCTGACCGGAAGGAAACAAAGGGTAGTCGTAAAGGGAAATTATTCTAACTGGAGTGAGGTTTTAAGCGGGGTCCCTCAAGGATCAGTGTTAGGGCCTGTTTTGTTCATTGTTTTTATGAACGATATTCACAAAAATATTTCTGGGAACATGAATTGTTTTGCTGATGATGTCAAAGTTATGGGGACAGTAGATAATGAAGAACAAGCAAAACAGCTTCAAGAGGATCTAGATCATATTACGGAGTGGGCTGATAAATGAGGTATGGCTGCTAATGTTGGGAAATGTCAAGTGCTACATTTAGGGCATGGAAATAAGTGTACAAGTTATTATTTGCAAGGTTTAGTCATTAGTCAGGCAGACAAAGTTACTGATCTGGGGGTCTTAATAAGTCAGGACAGGATTTAAAGTTTAGCCAACAGTGCGGCATTGCTAGTAACAAGGCCAATAAGATGCTTGGGTTTATCAATAGATCTACAGTGAAACCTCCGAATAGCGGACAGTCAAGGGACCAGAAGTTTTGTCCGTTATTGGGAGATGTCCGCTATTAGGAGGAACTACTTAACTTACCTTTTTCAAAATGGGCTGTTGTTCCCTTTGTAGATTTACTACATTTTACGTCAAGTGTGATTAATTTGTTTTTCGCCACAAATGGATTTAAAAGAAATGTTGTGCCGTGTTCGGAATTTTTCAAGCCATCTATTTGACGCCTTAAAAGAGTCTATCCTCAAAGTTTTGGCCGACTTCTCTGGCTTCCTCTTGGAGTAATACCCCGCTTATTGGGACGTTCTTTGCACGAGCAGCTCTGAACCATTTCATGACAACCTCGTCGATTTCACTGGTTTCTGTTTTGCGAAACTTGACATTTTTTAAATTTTCATTCGAACTTACAATCCACAATTTTCTAATTTCGTCTTTATCTTTTAAAATTTCGCTGATTTGAGTTTTCCCAACTTGAAAACAATCGGCAAGACAACGCACACTTATTTTTTTCTTTTTCGGCAGCATCCAAAACATTAATTTCTTCTTTCAATGTCATTCTCTATCTTTTAGTTGCCATTTTAAAACTCAAATAATATTGTCACACAAAAAAATCAACTAAATCAACACGCCTTTAGGAAAGTTTGCAACTGCAAAGCTACGATTGCTGCATGAAAAGCAGGTTCGCTTACCTCTCAATTCATCTCAGGATTAATATCCCATTACCAACGGCGGCGATTCAGCGCAGCAACCCCCCTCCCCCCCACACTTTTTATGGTTAATTTATTTATTTTATTTTGAGTATAACTATTGCGTGATTGACAGTTGGCAATATGACCTTGAATATGGGCAAATCTTTTTCATGTCTAAAAATTAAACAACCCAACGAAACCACGGCGCCATAAAGCCGACTACTACCGCCGCCGGTCTGCTTAATTGCATCTCCTGAGAGCCTCAGTTAGAAAAAGCGCCCAGTTTCCTCTTTTTTTTATCTTAACTTTTGAATAGTTATTGTGTACAAAATTCATTAAAATCTTAAGAAAAACGTACGTTAATTGTTAGACTGACATCAGTTTTCACTTATCTGCTTCAATACTCTCAAAACTAGCCGTAACAAAATTATGACTTTTTTTTTTCTTTTTCATTTTTTGCTGCCCCCAAAAAGTACCATGTCTTTTAGTTTTTTTTTTTTTTTTCTGCCCCCAGCTTTTAAGCCCCAATCGCTGCCTCTGCCCATTACCACCCTTTTAATTCCAAGAAACAGTGATAAGGAAATGACGGGGGGGGGGGGAGGGGAATATCAGTTGTGGAGGATGAAAAGCTTTGTAAGGCAAGCAGTTACTAAGATATTCTGTGAAAAGAAAAAAAAACGAAAGTGCTACGATCGCTAGGGAAATTTTTTTTGAAATAACTGTCCGTTATTCGGAGTGTCCGTTATTCAGAGTGAATTACATGGAATGGCCTATATTGAGGGACTGGGACTTGCAAAAATGTCTGTTAATTAGAGGTGTCCGTTATTCGGGAGTCTCCGTTAAGGGAGGTTTCACTGTATTTCAAACAAATCTAAAGAAGTTCTTCTGCCCTTATAAAGAAGTTTGGTAAGACCTCATTTGGAGTATGCTGTTCAGTTTTGGTCTCCTTATCTTAAGAAAGACATTAATGTATTGGAAAGGAATCAAAGGCAAGCTACAAGGCTAATAAATGGACTTTCTCACTTAGACTCTGATTCCAGGCTTAGAAGGTTAAAAATGTACAGTCTTGAGCAAAGAAGAGACCTAGGGGACATGATTCAGTTGTTTAAATTTATTAAAATGAAAGATGTTACGGGGCTGAAGTTTAGCACTGAAAACAGGACAAGGGGTCATTGTTTTAAGCTATTTAAATCTCAGGCTAACATGGATATTAGGAAAAATTATTATTATAGCATGGTAGTGGAACCTTGGAACAGTTTACCGGAAGAGGTGGTAATGAGCAAGGGAGTAGATAGTTTTAAGAGGGCCATTGATCTTCACTGGGGATTGTAAATTGACTAGGACCAGTCTAGCTGGGCCCAGAGCCTGTTGCTGGTCGTCACTTTTGTATTTGTATAACTAAAGATAAAAGAATTTGGAAAAAATTTTATATTATAGATTAAAATTTCAAGTATTTCAGAAAAAATATGTCAAAAATCTAAATTTATATTCAGCAATTAAAAAAAATTAACAAACTGAAAATTTTTAAATTTTTTCAATACAAAAGTCAAAATTTTAAAATTTTGGCATGAGGGTCTAAATTAAAATAATTTTTATATATTTTTTAATGATCATTAACATGTGTGCTAACATATAAAATGAAAATCTTTAGGGGACTTTGAGGGATTCTACCCCCCTGCCCTGCCCTGCCCCCTATTTTGATAAATGAAAAATAGTTGATCACACTATTACAAACTAAGTTAATAATTGCATTAAAAAAATTTAAATATTGAAATACATTGATGTTTGAACTTAAATGTAATTATTTTAGGGTCATTCCATAGAAATGTCAACCTCAAACTCAGAAATTTTTTTCCCCCAAAGCCTTAATTGTGACCTATCATTTCATTCAGCATACTTTCTAGTACATAAATCCAGTAACAGTTTGCAAAAATTTCAATCGGTATTTTTCATCTGGCTTTAAACGTGCGAGGTTGTAGAAAAGGCTTAGCATGTGCAAAAAGCATGCGTCTACGTTTTCTTGTGTAATGTAAAATTTTTTGCAAATTTTTAAAAGAACTATGTTTATTCTAAATGATTAGATGTTGACCCAATAAAATTGACTGTTATTTTTGCATACATTATAAGATAAGTACTTTAATTAGTTTGGTTATTTCACTGAAAATATTTACGTTACGTTAGTCACGAAAATGTACTATTTTCTGCTTAAAAACTAAACCAGATGATTGAACCAAACAGCACTTTTTATTTTCTTACATCTGTATTATATCTTCTTAAAAAGTGCAAAATATTTATTTCAGTATCAGTAGATATAAAATAATTAGTGTGACTAACGTAACTCTTGAGCTGTGACTAACGTAACAGTTTGCATGTGACTAACGTAACATTTTAAAAATGGCTGCTAATATTTAAACTTATTTAATTTAATGTACATTTTCATGTACAATTTTGAATATACATGCATTCTATATTATTTAAAAATATAAAGGGCAAAAAATACCAGTAAAATTACATTGTATAGACCTTCTGTTTACTTAAAAAAATACTTTAAAGGTCTTTATAAAGATACTTCCAATTTAAAGAATTATTAAAAAAGAAAAAAGGTGAGTAGAGCAAATTGAGTACTCTGCTGAATGTGCATTCAACACAAGAATCCAATCTTAAGAATTAAGTTAATAGAAATACAGTCTTAACAAAGAAGAACGTCTCTATTTTTTAGAAAATGCATGCCCACCTATTATTAAAATGAAGTAATTGCTTCTCGTTGGAAAACATTTGAAGATGTTACATGATACAGTGACAATAAGCGCTGCTGCCATATATTTCAGAAAATGTAAGAATGATCATTTAGAAATTCAAACATTTGCGGTGATATCTGGAATTAAAATGCATTCTGCAAAAACGTTCGAATATTTTTTTTCAATATTACATTTTAATTCAAAAGCATGCACAACACTATTCGTTCGATGAATCAGTAAACCTTAAAAAATAATATGCCATTAAAAAATACTGCGGTGTTTCTTATGACGATAACTAGTATATCGGCAGAATACTAGAATTCGGTGAAACTTTCAATTTGCATAAAGTTAATTTTTTTAAAGAGAGATATTTAGGATTTAATTAGTCCAAGAATGATCTTATTCAGTTTGTAAAAGCAATTTTTTTCATTTGTTTATTTTTTTTTTCGCACATTCAAATTGAGTTAATTGAACCGAATCCTTCCATTCAATTTCGTACACTATTATAGAAAAAAAAGTAAAGAAAGAACCATAATGCAACACAAAGAAGGTTCCTAAAAAGTATAAAAGTAATATAAGAGCAAGAAATCAATTATAAAAAGTTTTTTGTATGCATTCATTGTTTGTTATTCGATGGTTACGTTAGTCACGTTACGTTAGTCACACACAGTTTTTCGTAAAAGTACCATTAAGGGCCAAAAAAGATTCATCTGTAACAAATCTGTAGTACATTTTTAAAAATAGATTGTTTAACTCTTACAAATATATCGGCCAATTTTAAATGCCTGCGTAAGTTTCAGAAAAATTTGCCTCGTAACATAAGCATTGTTTCTCAAAGTTGCAAAAATGTTACGTTAGTCACAATGCCTTTTTTGGTGAAAAAACACCTGCCAGCGCTTATTTTGCTTCAAATTCTTGGTGGAAATGAAAAATAGTCACCTTGTACATTTTAAATCTGCATATTAAACCAAAATACATTCATTTTTACTCCCGGTGTAAGTAGAAAGAGTTTGAAAATCAGCTGCGAATGTTACGTTAGTCACTATGGAATGAGCCTTTAATACTCAAGATGTTTTTGAATTATAAATAATTAATTAAATTAATTAATTATAAACAATAAAAATAAGATAAGATAAAAATAAGATAATATCATGAAATTCAAAATTTTCCTACAACATTTTATGCATACTAAAAATTATTGTTAAACTTAGGGCAAAATAGAAGTTAAAACTTTTCATCAAAAATATACAAAATATCAAAAATCTTATAAATACCAGTTCAGAGCTTTTAACTTGATTCATTAATCTAATGCAATATCAAACTGAAACTTAGATTTGGTTTAACATAGCAATTTATTGGGTATGAGTTTAAAATGGTTACTATTGCCCAAAATGTTTATAATTAAGGCTTTGCAACAATCTCATTTGACCCTAAAAGTGTGTTTTGTTTTCTTGAGTGTTTCTATGATCATAAATGGATCCTAATAACCTAGCATTTGTACAAATGACAGGTACTTTTATTTTACTATTCACTAGTAATTTTTTTTAGATGTTTTGTTTTCTTTTTAGTATATTTGCCTGTTGCTTCCCTAACTTTATAATTGTTTTATTAGCTCCCAAAAAGGAACAGCTGGTATTAGATGACAGCTGATCTGCAAGCTGTATGGTTTACATTTATAGTTAGTTGTTTATATTATGACTGTGAGATTGGTAACTGCTTTTTATTTAAAATACACTTTCTTTTTCTTGATTCCTCTTTCAACTGCTGCATTAGTTTTATCAAGGGCAGTATGTTCTTTTAAACCACTTTTTTATTTTCTACAAGTGATTTATAAACATTATATATATTCCAGTTTAAATACAGTGAAACTTCAGTAACTGGACACACACTGATAATCCAGGTAGCTCGACATTTATTTTTCTTAGGGTCTGCCCAATGCTAACTTCAATGGCCGAAAACCTTTCTAACGTGACACTTATTTTGCTAGAACCCGTATCAGTCAACATCCAATTGCTATTCTAGTTCAATTCATTCTTCCATTTTGACCTTTTCTCAAAATTTTAGAAAAGTTCTTTCAGATAATTCTATCTTTTATCCAGGGGAGTCAGCAACCACTCTGTGCCGTTAGTGCAAGTCTGTTAGGGTAGAATAAAATGTATCCCATGGGAGGCCTGTAGAGAAAGAAGGCACCATTACTTGTTTTCTAAACAAATGTGAGCAGGACTTGTTCTTTTTAGCAGACCTGACTAACAAGAAGCTTTCATTTCTTTTCAACAATTATGTATTTATTCCCCACAAGATATTCAAATCTATTATTGATTTTATTATGTTTTTCAAAGAAAGAAAATAAAAAGAATAGAAAATTCATTTACTGGTATTAATTTTCTTAATGTGAATGTAAAGCATTAATAAGTATAAGTGATATAGACAGAAAATTTTTAGTAATTAAAATTTTGGAACCCCAGTAAGTTGAGGAAAAGTTGCGAGTTATGTCATTAAGCTAGGGGGGGGGGGGAAAGGATCTGGACAAAAAAAAATTCCATGCAAATAATAATTTGTTTTCTAATTGTCATTAAAAAATATAAAAATCCATTGAATATAAGAGGTGCATAAATACTAATTTATTTCTTCATTTGCTATGAGGGGTGGGGAAAGTTAATTTACTTTATTTAGAACATATTATTACTAAACAATCAGGCCATTAATTTTTAAGGGATGTTAAATGCAATTTCAAGAAATTAAAAGAATGAATTTGTCGTCGTACAGCAGTAAAACTATAATGGAAAAACTTCCACTATAGCAATTTTTCTCAAACGTAAGGGGGGGGGGGGCTGATCCTGAAAGTACTAGTAACTGCATGATTATAAATTGTTGTTAAGACTTTACTTTTGTTTTAACTTGTCTGGACTAAAATGCAGTAATCCGTATGCAGATATTGTTGTCTGCAACTTTTGAATTTCATGATATCTTATTTTCAGAATGTCTATATTTTAAACAATTTTTAACTATTTCAAATAAAAAAATAGCTTTAATATTAAATTTATATGTTTGAGTTCAATATTTAACACACTTTATCTTTAAATTTTTTAAATAAATGCTGGGAACTCTTGTTTCAAAGACATGGAAGAACTTTTCTCTATGATGCTTACATTGTTTCTAGGGGGGAGAGAACAGAATCCCTAAAAGACCCATAACTTTTTTCATAGGAAAAGTTCGGGCACATACTCATGATCATTTTTCTTTAAATCATAGTTTTTAAAACTGACCCTGATGTTAAAAATTTGGAATTTCAACAATTTTTTTGACAAAAAAAAAAAAAAAAAATCAAAATGTTTAATTTTCTGATTTTTAAAAAATTCTTTGTATAAACTAAGATTATTATAATGTTTTTTATAAAAATATTCAAAGTCTTAACATTTTTTATGAAAATTTTCAAAAAGGTAATATCATTAGTTGCTGAGAAACATTTTTTTTTTCTTAGCTGAACAACAGCTCAGTTAGTGCCTTTGAAAATGATAAAAAAATTCAGAATCGAAAAGTTTCAGAAGTCTATAAAATTAAAATACATTGAGATTGAAACAAAAGAAACTAAGGGGTTGCTTTTAACCACAAAATAAGGAAGTGTACCAAGTTTCATTAAAATCTAGATGGTAGATGTTAAAATCCCATTTTTGTGGTTGATTTGACTAATTTTAAACTATTTCAAATCAAATAGAAGCTTAAATATTATTTTTTTTATGTTTGAGTTCCATATTCAACTCACTGTATATTTGAATTTTTGTCATAATTGTTGACAATTCTGTTTTTAAGAATATGGAAGAGATTGTACACGTTTTTTTTTTCCAGAATGTGGGGAGTGGGGGGGGGCAGAATCCCTTAAATTCCCCTATTTTTTTTTCATTGGATAAGTTAGAGTACATATTCATGATCATTTTTTTTAAAAAAATCATGATTTTTAAAACTTACCCTTTTGTTGAAATTCAGATTTTTGCCAACACCTTTTTTTGAAAAAAAAAAAAAAATCAAAATTTTCAATTTTCTAATTTTTCAAAAAATTTTCAAAAAGATAGTAGCATTAGTTACCAAGAAATAATTTTTTTCATAAACAACAACATCTCAGTTTGAGTGTCTCGAAAATGACAAAAAATGTAAAATCGCCAACTTTCAAAAGGCTATAAAATCAAAACGCATTGATACTGAAAGAAAAAAAAATAGGGGGTTGCTTGTAACCATAAAGGGATGAAGTATACCAAGTTTGATCAAATTCCAAGACGGTGGGTGTTAAAATCCCATTTTTGTGGTTGATTTGATGTGGAATGACCCAACATGTATTTTTAAATGTACAAGATGTCCTAGAGTGTGTTGTGTATGAACTTGGAGAGGAGGTATAGAACAGTATAACATGCAAGAATCTCCTAGGAACGGATGTTCGCATACGCAATGGGTGTGGTTCTACATGCACACCAAGTAGTAACGCTGGTAGATGCAAAATAAGTCATAAATTTACTATACAAAGACAACTTTACACAACATTTTAGGTTTTAAGAAATGTTTAGAGTGGTTGTTAAAATGCATTAAAAAACAGTTAATGAGACATGCATTTGTTATAAATACAGTATAACTTCAATTTAATGTTACCCAATTTAACGATTTCCTAAATTTAATGAAACATTTCACTGGTCCGGATTTGACTGCATTGAATGTCTCCGTTTCTCGATTTAACAATATCCTTGACTTAAAAATGACTTTTTCCAGTCCTTTGACAATTATTACTGTTATTCTGTATTAACATCTTCATTTGTCAAATAGCAGTTTCACTGCCAGTCAATGTTTACAAAATTAAAATGAGTAATCAAGAAGGCATGAAGTTTTAGACTCAAAAACTTCATGCCTTATCAAAAGTCAGAAAATGAATTAACAAGTTGGTGCTGATCAAAGAAAATGTTATAGTATGGCTCTGTAAGTTGAAACTTGACCTTGACATCGATTGCTTCTTTTTTGGAAGTTTAGTGACAAAGGGAAGTATTATTGCTGCAGAGATTCGAGTTGGAATACCTTTGCAAGACTTCTACAAAAACAACCTAGCTCAACTCAACTTCCCCATCAACTCAAAAGGGAATAAACATTATCAAGGTCCAGCTTCAACTTATCAGAACTGCATTACCCACTGAAATGAAACCTGTATTTTTTATGACATTAATGTAAATTTAAAGCTAAACTCTTTTGTTTTTATTCAAGTTTTAATATAATTTTTATTTTTAGTTTATTATCTAAAAACAAACTTAACTATAACTTCTTGTGTTCTGGGCTTTTTTAAAGTAAATATAAATTTAAAGGGGGAAAAAAACACTATATTTTTTTAGTTCTAGCAAATATTTTAATTAAAAGATTCAATGATGCATTCATTTAGTATTTTAATATTAAATTGCATTTTAATTCACAAAAACTAATGTGAGATCGTTTTTAACCCCCTTGCAGTCGGACAGTCCTAGAATTATATGTTAAATGGACAAGATATTTCATCACAAACTGCAAGGTGGTTAATTTATAAATTCATTATTATGTTATTTCTTTGTTTTTAAATATTTAGATTACATGAGAAATAAATCCTTTCTTTTTCTGGAAGTCTGCAATAATATATATATATATATATATATATATATATATATATATATATATATATATATATATATATATATATATATATATATATATATATATATATATATATATATATATATATATATATATATATTTTTTTTGTAATTATGGTTCAACTACTTAATTTTGTTGAATTAACAGTACAAAATTCATCCTATCAAAATGCAATTAGCATTTTCTTAGTACATTTATTGGATTATGGTTGAAATGAAAGAAAGGCAGGCTCAATTGAACCAAACACTTTGACCAGAGGTCTTTTTGATTATGATTAAGATACATTCATTATATTTTAGTAATATGATCAATTAAAAAATATTTTTCTTTTATTAATATTGCTATAAAATTATAATTTAAATTATGTAATAATTATTTGCATTATAGGAATTCTTTTACAAATTAAACCCACTGAAAATCTGGATTTTCATATTGTCCAGTTTCATCCATTTTGTCCAATTTTGTTTTTTGTCCAATTTTTTCCAGTGTCCTGGACTTTTTGCAAAAAAGTAGACAGAATACCAAATCCAAATGAAGTTGAATATGACTGTATTTGATGCTCTTTATGTGCATAGAAAAAGTTTCTGCACTTAAAAAAGGGAATATTTGAGCAGTTGAGTTCAAAACATAATGTTAAATTTCTTTTAATGTCATTGTACATTTTATGTATGTAAAATAAAAGTGAAGTTTTTGTGAGTTAACAGTTTTGACTTTGCATTTATTAGCTTAAGTTCCCTCTTGGAGAATGATGAAGATGACAGTGTTGATACGTCCCAAACATATCCTGTGTTTTCATTTTCTGGTAAATTGAATGTTTACATTTTCATGAAATTCTAAATTAAAATTATTAAAATATAGTCTCATAAAAGTAAAATATTCACATAGTTTTACTAGGCTATAAAAAAAAGTTTGCTGACAAGATGGAGCATTCAGTTTTTTCTTTTTTTTTTTTTTTCTTTTTTTTTTTTTTTTGCATTAATTTATTTGAAACAAAAACTATTCCTCAAAATAAAGTCTCACTATCAATCACGTTTTGCCTTTAATCTGCAAGTTTCTAGATCTGTTCAAAATACTATTCAGATGTTTTCAAATCAAAGAACTCTTGACAAACTTCTTCAAGTGATTCAAACCTGCATCCTTTCAGAAAGCGCTGCATTGAGTACCGTAATCGGATAGTTCACAATCTGAGCTGTGCCTTCAGTTTTGCTTATTGCATTGGTAGCATCTCTTATTGTCTGTCAATCCATTCTTCCAGTAGTGCTGAAACAAAATCCGAATTTCAAGCTGCGTAATTTTGTTTTCAGTATGGGACATCTTGCCAACAAAAGCAATCTCAAAAAGATAACAAAATTACAAAAAATTGAATTTTTGAGTTTGTTTGCGAACTTTTTTTACAATCTTGTATTATAGTGCAGCCATTGTCAAGTCAATCAAATTCAATTGTTCATCAAAAACATCACATTTTATAATTAGAAGTTGCTGTACTATTTTCAATTACTGAATTGAAGTTTTTGCCCTATTAAAAGAACTGTTCTACTCAAGTGCAGTATTTTCTACTATTGTTTAGATTCTTTATTTCAATTCAATAACATTTAATTGTTGTCAAAGTAAAATCTCTGTAATGTTATCTTTCATTAAAATTAAATGCCGTGTTATTTTTTATGTTCATATTAATAGGAAAAAAACAAATCTAAATTTGATATTATTCCAGTTTATTTTAATACTGAGTATCTGAAATGGTGTAGTCACTTAATTTATCTTGTTAGTTATTAATGGAAAAATATAATTATGTGAAAAAATTATTTTAAAAAGATCATTTCAAAGTTATTTGACAGGGGTGCCCACCTATGGGGGGGGGGAGCATGGCACAGACCATGGGTGCAAGACCTTCCGTCTCAGGACGGATTTCCGTCTTGGACAAAATTTCCGAGACGGAGGTCGGGACGGAAAGAAATTCGACGACTTTCTTTCAGTTTTTACTTAAAAAAGAAAAAATGAGTGTTTGAAAAATATGCTTTAATATTACTGGACCGTACCATAACCACGAATTACATCGACATTCTCTCGGTTTTCCGTCATGGGCTTGTTTTGTTTGCAACGTTCTTTTGGGGGAATGGCTTTTCGACTCGCGCCGTTTGACTCTTTTTAGGTATAGCTCTGTTATTTCCAACTCACTGCATTGCAGACCGAGGAGTTGCTCATAATTCTCCCTGATTTTTCGAAATAATCGGCTTTAGTTAAAAATTTAGCTTTTTCTCATGCTATTTTCGATCATCCTTTCGTTTTTTTTTTTTATTTTCATTTGTGGGGTCTTTTTTTTTTGCAAACTTGACACGCATAAATGAAAATTATGTACGCACTTAAAATGTCTTAAGAGTTGAATCTGAATCACCGATTGAGAGTGATTGCTGACAAGATGAAATGTTTTCGCCACAGAAAGGGCGTCCACGTACCAGGTGAAACGGAAACTATCAGGGATTTTGAAGCTTTCAATGAAAATGGGAATTTTGGAAATAATTGAGGGGAAATTTCAAGCTGGTTGGAAACACCGATGGACAACCGTTCCTGCATTTTTGACAAAGACTTGAGGAATCACTAAATTTCAGTGTCATTGAATCTAACCCTCGCTAGAATGGAAATATGGGAGGGGGCGGGGAGAGAGAAAGGAAAGGAGAAAAATAACGGCAGCACGAGTTTGCGAAAAAGCGCTGCTCTTGCAAAGAGGGTTCGCAAATTAACCCACGATACTGAGATCTTAAAACGTTGATATCTTGGACAATCTAAGAGAGCGGGGGGGGGGGGGGGATACTCAAGGGTTACAGTATAAAATATCGAAAAACTGAATTGAAAGCCATTTTTGAAGCTAGGAGTGGTTTGATATTTCTCCTCTGCAAACTCTTAAAAATTTAAAAGTCAAAAAGTTTTAGGCTGTTATTAATGATGTAAAAGTGGGGTGGGGGAGATTTAAAAAAAAAATCAAAAACTGAAGTCTTAAAAACACTAATTTAGGCAATCTTTGGTGAATTTATGAGAGATGGTTTTGGTGTTTTAACATGAAAATGTTTTGTAGCTAATGTATTAAAAACTATTTGAGGCTATAATTAAATGACTTGAGTGAAATAACATTTCGGACTCTCTCCCGAAAAGTGTTTGAAATTGAAGTCTTAAAACTTTTAGGCTGTCTTTGGCAATGTCAAGAGGGAGGGAGGGGGCTCTCTTTAGGTGGAATTCCGAAACTGGAGTCTCAAAAGCGCAACTTAAGACCGTCTTAAGGTTCGGGGTTCCCCTTTCCTAAAAAATATTCAAAGCTGAAGTATTCAGAACTCAGCTTTAGGTAGTCTTTAAAAGACTTAAGAAGAGGGCATTTGAAGGCTTTCTCTCTCAATAAGTTTTAGAATTTAAATTCTTAAATCTTCGGTGATGAAAAGGGGAAACCGCAAATTTAAGTCAAATGTAGTGAACTTAGGGGAAGGAGTTCGGGGGGGGGGGGGGTCTCTCTTCCCGAAAATTTCTCCATGCTGAAGTATTGAAAAGCTATTTTGGCTATTTTTGAGTGAGTTAAGGGGATTCAGGGGTTTTTCTCGAAACATTTTCGAAATTGGAGTCTTAAAGCTTTGGGTTGTCTTTGGCGATGTGTGGAGGGGAATTGCTCTCTCAATAGAAAATTAAATCTTAAACAAAAACTTACACTGCGTTTAGTAAACAATGAGAGGGGTATTCCGCACCCCAGCCCGAAATATATTCGTTTCTGAAATTTTAAGAGCTTTTTGTTTTGATCTATCTTTGGATGACTTAAGGGGGAAGGGTGCAGGAAGGTTCTTTCAAAAAGTTTCCAAAATTAAAGTATTAAAACTTTTAGGCTGTCATAAGTCATGTTTATAGGTAAGAGGGGTACTATTCCTACAAAACAGTTTAGAAACTGAAGTCTTAAAAATTGAAATTTAGGACATTTGTGGTGAACTCAGGGGAAGGGTTTCGGGAGTTCTCTTCCGAAAATGTTTTGATACTGAAATTATAAAGTGCCACTTTAGGCTGTATTTGAGTGCCTTAAGAGGGATGTGATTCGGGAACCCATGCTACCTTATATAGACATTCCGATCAGAACTGATTTATGTTGCAAAAGTGAAAACCTTATGTTCTAAGCGATTTTATTGCTACAATCAAAATGTTTACGATCGGCAAAAACTAATGGTGGGGCGCTGCGAACGCTTTTACCCCTAACATTATCCATCGTCGTCTAAAATTGCGTTTTTGGAACTTCCATTTCGAAATATTGCCGAAGGAGGGTTCCTGAACTCCATCCCTTCCATAGTGCATTCAAAAAGCGTATAAACGTTATGAAAGATGGAGTACAATTTCGTTTTTAAAACTTCGGTTTTGGTGAGAGCCCAGAGCGCTCCCCCCCCCCCCTTTCTCTAATATTTTTGAAGGCTGCCCAATATTGTGATTTTTGGACTATCAGTTTGAAATAATTGATGTAAGAGTCCCTGAACCCCTCCTTTCCCAGAACTTTACCAAAATGGCCTACCATAGCGTTTTTTGGACTTCAATTTGAAAAAATTTCTGGGGGAGAGCCCCCAGACCCTCCCCTCCACTTATTGCCGGATTTTAGATTTTTTGGAATTATGATGTCAAAACGCTTAAATATTACAAAGGACTTAAAAATTAAATCGAACACAGATTCCAAAACTGGCATTGTTAAAATCTACAACATTTATGCACATAATTTTTTCCTTAAGACTGCATGTGGGGGGGGGACTGAAAATATTTTCCGTCTTGAACACATCACCAAACTTGCATCCATGGCACAGACTTCTCCGTTGAAGTTTTTAGGAGGAGGGGGTGTTTTAAGGGGAGCTCTTGCTTTTGGGAGGTTATCTTCATGAAATTTGGGAGGGTGGGCACTCCTGTATTCGATGAAGTGTGTTTGAGAAAGTCTTTTTATTTAGAACAAAGCATATCTGATATTTCTGCCAAATACCTTTTTTTAAAATATTTCTTTGATACCTTTGACCATTTAATACTTGTTTACAGTGGTAATTCAGCCTAAGCTGTATTAAATATATAATTAGTTCAAACCTGAATCAAAATCATTTGTATGGGTCAGAACAAACTATGTTTTTTTGTAAAAGTTTCTTTGTGAGCATATATGGTGTTATTGGTCACTATTTTCTAGGACTCGACCGATGCATCGGCGCTGATGGTTCAACAATTTAGCCATCGGCATCGGCGGCCAATGCTAACTTGCAGGAAACATCGGCCCATCGGCCTTAAAAACATTGAAAAGCCGATGGAATTGGCCGATGTTTTCGAAAAAAAAAGAACTTTTGCTGTTTTACTTTTTAATGCAAAGTAAACGGAGTTATTGTTTTCATATAAAATTGTTTACTTAAAGTTCAGTATAAATTTCTATTTTAGTCACCCCTTAAAGAATTTTTAATACTGCATTGAGGTACCAAACAAGTTAATTATTGCGTTGTTTCTTGCGGCTGGATGTACCTATGTATCTCTCATACGTCATAACTCAAAAATGGTAAGCTGTAAAGTTTCAGTTGTGCACTTCCCTTTTTGTTTTCGATCAGGTGTTCTAAAAAGCCTATTTACTCATTTTTTTGCGGCTATTAATTACTTATTTCAATACAAAAATAATATAACTTCTCAGGCTGACGATCATTTGGTAATACACTATATAACAAAAAAATCGACACACCAAGAAGGAGTGATCTGATTGAGTCGAAAATTAGTGGATAGGAAGACAATGCACAGAATAGTAAATGTTTAAGTTCTTAGAACAATTGAATAATTTATGTCAGAGTTACAGTAACAAGTTCAATAAGGCATTGACCCGCCTCTAGCCTAGATACAAGCTGAAGCATGACGTGGGAAACACTGATAAAGCTCCCAGAGGTTGTCCTGCGGTATTTCCAGCTAAATTCACTCCAATTGCCGGACGAGGTTATCAATATTCCATTCCATCATATCCCAGACATGCTCGATGGGAGAGAGATCTGACAATCTGGCAGGCCACGGAAGAGTTTGACAAGCTTGCAGACAGTTCATAGCAACATTTGCCGTAAGGTTATCGGGCATTGTCCTGCTGAAAACCAGCCGAGGGTACTGCAAAAGGAACGGCAACAAAACAGGTCTTAGGAAGTCGTCGACGTACCACTGTGCAGTAAGTGTACCTCTAACTACAACCAAAGGGGTACAGTTATCAAAGGAAATATCACCCCAGACCGTAATGCCTTGTTGAGGGCCAGTGTGGCATGTTAAAGTGAAACTAGGATCAATCCTCTGCCCTGGGTGTCTCCAAACACGTCTTCGATGATCATCATGACATAGTTGGAAGCGGGATTCGTCGCTAAAGACTATACATCCCCAGTCGGCACCATTCCAACCTAATCGAGCCATGAATCACTGTAATCTGGCTCGGCAGTGTAGGCGTCAGTGACAGGTGGCATAACGGTCAACGCGAGCGTAGATTTCGTTGTCCCAACCGTCTGTAAATAATCATGATGGACACTGGTGTTTGAGTCGAACGTCTAATGGTTCATAGAACTGAAAAAAGCACTGTGACAGCTGATCGGACAATCCCTCTGTACTCATGATCTGTTGTGACCCTAGGTCGACCGCTAACATCCTGACGCTGAATTCTGCCATTTTCCACCTATCCTTGCCAGCATCTTCGAATCGCCGCATCGCTTCGACTCAAATGACGAGCGATTCTCCAATTTGACCAACCGGCCTCTTTCAATCCAATGATATGACCTCGTTTAAACTCTGACAGTTGCTCGTAATGAGCACGAACCATGCGACGAGGCATTTTTAAGTTGTTGAAAGGTTAACAACTATTGAAGAATTGCTCTTTACATACATCTGCTGGATGCACAGTTTCGATGCGCTGGATATCTAACTATCCATTCATTGGACACCAAATTTTAATCATTTGCACATCTGGTCAAAACAATCATGCATACAAAATTTCAAATCAATCGGATAATTGCTTCTTGATGTGTCGAGTTTTTTTTTTTTTTTTTGTTAGAGTGTATATTGCCGAATTGGAGACCATGGAAACAAATATGAGATGGCAAAGCCGGTTTTTGTGTCATTTTGTTAGATTCTCGTTGAATCGACGGTAATTTTTAGAACACTTGTGCGCCCCTCTCTCGTGCCTGTATTTCTTATATTAAACTCTAGTTGCATTTCCGAGTTGTTTAAAACTAACACCATTCATAAAATTAGAGATTTTTTTTTCACTCTTTTCATGTCTATTTTTTTTTTCAGAAAAATTTATGTCACTGAAGGCTTTTATGAAAAATGCAAATTTTTTAATTCATAATTTTTAAATAAATATTCCTATTACGATTTAATATTGTAATTTATCTGTTAACTTTTTTGTTTAGTTTCATGATTAAAAATGTCTACGTGCAATCTTTCCACTTTAATTGCGTAATTTGTTGACGGTTTCATATTTTTACTCTTAAATTTTTTTTGAATGATTAAACAGCATAATTTAAAGTTTTTTAACTATATATAGTGTACATAATCTATACATTATTACAATATTGCTGAAATCTTAGTTATACGTTCAATTAAAAAAAAATCAGTTAGTTATTAAACAGTGTCTTTGTTTTTCTTTTATTTTCTTTTTTTGGCTGTTGCTCTTTCTCTATCATCATACAACAGTCAAAAAAGAGAAGCATAACTACATCCTATATAGATTGTACGTAGTACGATCCAAAATTTCGGGGACAAGCTGCATAAAACTTTACCCAGAATAGTTCACATTACCGAAGCACATCTACCTTCAAAGGGTCACCTTGAGGGACTATGTACTTCTGTCAGTGTTCATATAACTTTTGGAAACATTCCTGGAAGTCTTTTTCGCAACCTACTATGATGCAGCTTTATCTTCTCCTGACAGAAGAAGGCGGCGTCCATGCAAATGTTTTTTTGCTTTAAACAGGTAAGAGTCACACGGAGCGAAGTCCGACGAAAGATTATGTTATTTGTTTGCCGTATCAAAGCTTTGATTAATCAAACCGTGCATCCTCAACATGAAAGTCGCTTTCTTCCCCACGATGAAGTTAAAGCAGCAGCGCAAGAGGCTTTACAGGAGGTTGCGAAAAATGGCTGCCAGGAGTGCTTCTAAAAGCTATATGAACGTTGACAAAATTGCATAGTCGTTCAAGGTGATTATTTTGTAGATAGATGTGCTTCGGTAATGTGAACTACTCAAGGTAAGGT
The DNA here is from genome assembly GCF_026930045.1 of Uloborus diversus. Taxonomy (NCBI): domain Eukaryota; kingdom Metazoa; phylum Arthropoda; class Arachnida; order Araneae; family Uloboridae; genus Uloborus; species Uloborus diversus. The sequence goes on along the minus strand of NC_072732.1, from coordinate 107,931,650 downwards.
TTTATACTGCTTGTCCTCGAACTTTTAGATCATACTACGTACGTATGAGTTTTCAACTTACTATTTTATAACGTTTCTAAGTGACGCAAGTTTACGCGTATAAAGACATCACAAGAGAACTTGCGATAATTAAGTGAGGAGGTGTTCAAAATGAATATTTTGTTCATCTATATGTTCTTTGGTACATATGCGTGTACAGATGTGCCGAAAAAACTTGTGAAGTTTAAATTTGGTGATCGTAAAATAGAAACTAGGTCGAATTTTTTTTTTTTTGATTAGAAGTCCTTATTCGTAGAAAGGAATAAAGTGAAGTGAATAAATGATCCTTTAAATCCCCGGCAATCTTATCACTTTATTTCCGTTAGATTTTTTTTTTTTTTTTTGCCATCGGCAATTGGCCATTTGGAGGAAAACCATCGGCAATCGGCCATCGGCCATCTTTGAACAATTGGCCAACAATCAGCATCGGCCCATCAGCCAAAAAATGCCATCGGTCAAGCCCTACTATTTTCTGATGTTTATTATTTTAACTTTTTAAAATGTATTACTGTTCACTAGTAAAGTACATTAGTAAATGAAAAAAAAAAAACTTTTGTCAGTTCAAAACCTATTTTAATAGAACATGTCCTGAATCTATCTCCATGCAGTATAACATCAATCTACCTATCGTGCATCATTTGTTCTGTGTCATATGCATCCTCGTGTTTTAATGGTCCCAAGACAAAAGTTAAATAGGCAGTGTTAATGGTACTTGTTAAGCTTGTTTTTTAAACAAAAATATATATTCCTACATTTGTCATTCAAAAAATTCACCAACATTGAGGAAAATGTTTAAACTCTGCTTCTAGCCAACATTTTTGTGCATGAAAAAAAAAATTTGATAACATTATTCAAAACTCTTTTAAAAGGCAGAGGGGAATATCACAAAGCTTGAAAATGTAACTGGTTTTTATCAAAATTTTGCTGAAAATCATACTTTACAATTTAAAGCAAATGCCTTGAACATGGATTTTGACGATTGTGCATCAATTGATGGTGAAATTGAATTCATGTGGCTTGATTTCTGTTGAAAATATTATTTTAGGAAATGAAAAAATGCATTATCAATGCTGGTGAAAATGATAAAAATTTGTACAAAAACCAGTTTTAACATTCCTTGAAATACGATGAGTGGTTTGAACCATTGAAAAATCCCTTTCTTCATGAAGGTAAAGTGGAATAAAGTGTAAAATAATAAGTTTCCTTTTTTGTATACTTTTTATTTTCATTCAGTAAATGTATTTTTTTTTCTCTCTCTCTTCAAAGTTTTTGTATTTCGTTAGGAAATTTATTAATCCTATGTTTTTTTTACGCAATGGTATATGTGTTGACCTGCATTCCTTGTTTTCTATATAGTTCGAAATGAATGGTCTAATAAAAAACAATCAATAAAGGCTATAATGTACCTTTTTAAATATTCTTTGTTCCAAAAAAAGTCGATTTCTAATTTTTCTTTGCATAATGCTGATAAACTTCATGGTCATATGCATACTGTATTTTCGACTCATTTTTATGAATTTTTTTGTATTGTAGTATTTTGTAATGAAGAATGTTTAAAACTTTTTACAGCACATAAAGGTCCCATTTACTCATTGGTTTCTACAAAACAGCTAATAATAAGGTGAGAAAATTTTTGTTATTGTTTGAAGAATGCCTTATAATGATGAACTATAACAGACCTTGTTGTTTTTACCTCTAATATATTAAAGATGGAAAAAAACTGCACTGAAACAACTGCAGTCTGCATGTTTTAGAATGACCCTCTTTTGCAGTAAAACTTCCATCATAGCAACCAGTTCATGAAGTCCTTTTTGCTATTCTATAGAAACAATATTATTTAAGTGGCCATTAAAATGCTGAAATTAAGCGGTTCATTCCCGGATAATGTCTGAAAATGCATATTTAGCTACTTTCTAATTGCAAAGGTAAAATATATCCATTGAAAAGTGCATTTGAGGGCAAAAGGTTTGAAAAAAAAAATCATAAGAATCACATATAAACGCTACACCCAACAAAATACTTTTTTTATAAAAGAATAAGTGGCATCTCTAACTCGGCTATCTATTATTACAGAAACAACTGAATTCCTCCCAACCCCCTTTTTTAATGTATTTTGCCCTAATAATTTTTGTATAATATTTTAATATAAAACTGCGTCAAAATTACATTATGACAACGAATTTTATTTAGGCGACAATGGTCGTTATAACTAGTGTTGACTGTATTACATCAAAATTGAAATGGACATTAACTGTTTAACTTTTATTTTGCTTTTGTGCTACTGAAACAAAAAGTGTGATCTTAGAAATCTGCAAAATAATAATTGTAGTAAATAATTACTAAAAGTCAAGCGCCCAGTAGCAGAAATTTTTCAACTACAGATTAAGAACTTAAAAACTGAGTTGAAGACTAAACCAACATTAACTTAATGGTACAATCTAAATCAGCCGTAAGAAATGCTTAAAAGCAAAATGCTAATATAAGTGCATGCAAACGTGCAATCTGTCTACTGTCTCTCCATCACGAGAAAAGCCCCCGCCGAAATGTCTTGGCCTGTCTGTTGCTATAATAACAAGGTGTGTCTCATTTTCCCAAGGGAAGCTTAATGGTAGAAAAACCCATACAACTGCACAAAGGCGAGAGGACAAGTAGCGAAATGGTGCCAAAAAACCCCTCCTACTAACCCTTGCAGAAAATGAACAAAGTCTGTTTTTTATGGCAGTACACAGGCTCAGATTTGATGACAGGAGCTTTTCTCATGAAAGAAAGTCAATACATCATCTTTGAAAATGTGATGCAAATCTTCTTTAGCTGGAAATTTAAAAAAAATATCTTAATTATTTATTTGTTTTTTTTTCTTCTCCTGCTAAGAAATGGTCTGCAGACTCTCGAGAATCTGTGACACATGTCGCAGCAACGCTTGCTCTGTTTCTGCTACTGAATTCAAGCGTAAAATATAGAATTTTAATCTGAAGAAAATACAGATAACAACATTTAAGTTAATAGGAATTTAATCTTTTATTTTCCTTGAATTTTTCCCGAATTAAAAATAGGAATTAATTTTATTGTATATAGCTTCTGTATGTTGAATTTTTAATGATAAAATTAATGTTTCATATTCTGTTTCTTTTTTTTTTTATTTTTTTAAAAATACTTTTAAATATATTTTTTACTAAATTATAGAAGTTCTCTTTTCAGATTCATCTTGTTATTTATACAATTCAGTAGCATGTAAACTCGATTGTACTTTTTCAGTGAAATTTTTATCCTATGTTAAAAAACTAAGGAAATGATAAAGTGTCTGAGATTTGTGAGAAATTAAAAATATTTTTTTTTTTTGCTAAAACTATGACATTTGCCAATATTATGACATGATATGCCGATATTATAACAGTGTATTGATATTCTTTTATTAGACTTACAAGTCAAGTATGATTTTCGATTTCCTTTAAAACTTAATGCGCTTTATCACAAGAAATATTAATTATACTAAAAGATAGTCATCTGCTGTATAAATGACTTCAGAATCTGTATTCAAAAATATATATATATATACATATGTATGGGACTGCCGATAAATGTCACACTTTTTTTCAACATTTTTCATGCTTTAACATGGTTTGACTGTGTTTAAATTTTTCTGTAGATAATTTGTGGAAGAATAATAAATTATGATTTTTAGTGGAAGTGTGGGTGAAGTAAAAGCTTGGAAGTGGTCTGACGTCAAAAGAAGTGAAGGCAAGGCAATATGGACTCACATTATACCTCAAGGGTAAATTTTATTTTGTTTTAATCATTGCTAGCAAACATACCCAGCGTTGCCTGGGTCAGTAGTAAGGTTGAGAAACAATTTATACTTTCCTTTATTTATTTTTATCTGAACCCCGTGGTTTCACCCTTGTTAATAAGACAACAATGGATTTAAAAACTATTCCCATCTGCAACCGGGTTCGAACCCAAGATCCTAAGGTTGCTGGTCTAGTGCTTTACTGACTGAGCTATTCGAGCAGCAAAAGTTCGAGCTATTTATGCAAAGAAGAAAAAGTGCATCATGATTGTTTTTGATTTAATTTCAATTTATTGCTGCTCCACTCCTATTGGTCATAGCGTGATATTATATAGCCTTCCTCAATTAATGGACTATTCAACACAAAAAAAAATTTTCAGTTTGAACCAGTAGCTCTTGAGATTAGTGCATTCAACCAAACTCTTCAGCTTTCAGGGATCTGTCCAGGATTTTTCACAAGGTCCGTTTTTTGTGAAAAATCAAATAATTTTGTGAAAAATGAATTAATTTTGTAAAAAATCAAATAATTTCAAAAAAAATTTTTTGTTAAAATGAAATTTTAGAATTTAGAGATGGCATGAACTGCATCATTTAAACTTTTTAAGTTTAGTGTTTTCTATGTTGAAAATATCATTCTGGGGTGTTTTTCTAGTATTTGGTGGAGGGAGGGGGGGGGGGGGTGGCGGCATTGCTCTGTGAAGCATCAATATTTATATACCATTCTACATTATGTTAAATTATACTAGAAATATTTCTGTTCTGTAATTAAAGTAATTGTAACAAAAAAAAAAAAAAAAATCAGACAAAGGTTCAGCATTTAACTTTTTGACCCAAGACGCTGTTAAAAGGCACAGAATTTCGTTTAAAACTTAAAATTCCATGACTTTAACAAAAATAAAAAGTAATTTTATTTGTTTATCTCTTAACAAAACGTCCTAAACATCAAAAACTCAAAAAATCGGATTCCCATAGCGGATGCAGAGAGATTGAAATTTTCAAAGTGAAGGCATCAAATGTATAAAAACGGCTTGTAAAAGAAATATTTTTGATAAAATTATTTTAAAATTGCATTTTAGAGTCCTATGATAAACACATCATTAATATCTGTGGACATAGTTGAAGCAAAAAAAAAAATAATAATAATAATGAACCATGGATTCAGCATTTTAATTTTTGACTCATGCAAGAAAATGGAAATTTGCTCTAAAAATTTGAAATAAGCATTATAACAAAAATAAAGAGACTTTTCATTTATTTGCATCCTAATAAAGCGAAGTTAGCATTTTTCAAAATGTAGACATCTAAAGAAAAAAAACAGTAAGTAAAAGAGTTTATTGAAAGCTAATCACTATTGTTAGCATCGAAAAATCAAACCCATACAATTTTCTCCCAGCAAATATTGACAAACTGGTAAAATGATGAGAATATTTTCTAATCAATTCATTATAAAGGTTAAACACCAGAGGCTAAGTGGCACAGTGGCCGCAATAATTTTGAAATTGGTAACCCGATCATATTTTTTACCCTACCCTTACTATCCCTTTGCAGTTCTAAGTTCATTCCGCTGATATATATTTTATTATTATTGTTTATTAAATCATGAGCTGGAAGAAAAGTGCTTACCAACGCCTTTACAGAAAAGTTTACAACACCAAAAGTGCTTACCAATACCTTTTCAAAAAAGTTTACAACAACCGCTGTTAATTTCTTTCCAAGATACAAACAACAAGCGTTATATTTATTTGACTGTAGCAATTATTTATTGCTTGCAGGAGCATCACAAGAGTGCCGATTTTTTTTCTTTGCAAAATTAGCAGATTTTGTATAAGCTGATTCCTCTAGTTTGACCTTTAAAAAGGTTCCAAAAATTATCGGTCTTATACACGGAAATATGCAATATGCGTTATTTTGCTTTCAGATTCGCTCTTTCAATCAACGATTAGTGAAAGATCCGTTCTTATGAAGGGTACATTAATGCAGGGCTTCGCAACCGGTGTGCCGCGGCACACTGGTGCGCCGCGACAAGGAACCCGGTGTGCCGCAGTATTTTCGTAGTTATATAAAAAGAAAGATCCTTGACATATTTTATTTTAAAGTTACGACCAAATAGCGTTTGTATCGTTCTGTAACTTCTCAATTTACCCTGTCGATCATATGCAATAAGACATACCCAACAAGCGTAGAGGCGAGATTTGCTGTCTCAACTCTTTTAAACTTCTTGTGATCCTATTACTTTCAGTTTTTGAAAACGGATTTTAATTTCCAGGAAATCAACTAATTATAGAGAATGTTTTCTAATTTTTTCGCAAACGGGAATATCGTCCCCTCCCCAAGAAATTTTAGCCCCACCTTTAGCTTTTGTTTTCCTCTTTTTCACTACAGATACTAATTTCTTTTTGTCCTAGTTTCTCAAAGCTCGGTTCTGAGACTTAGTAAAATAGAAATTAAAACCATACACTGTTTCCTCAATCGTGAAGCTCTCATGGCAGAACTTACCAGAAGAGCTGAAGTCGTGAATTTCATAAAATCGAGGCCGCGTAATCCTCGCCTTTTCTCCGTACTTTGTGAAGAAATGGGGGCAGATCACCACTCTCTACTTCTTCATACAGAGATTCGCCGACTTTCATGTGGTGAGGTACTATCAAGAATTTTTGAATTGAGGGACGAAGTACGTTTTGATTTTAAAAAACGTAATACCGTACGCCAGTTTGTTGCAAGACAAATATTGGCTGGCAAAACTAACGTACATGCTGACATTTTTGAAAACCTTAACGAATTGAATCGGAAAATGCAAGGACAAGGGGAGATTTTGGGTTACATGTATGGACAAGCCAAACGGGTTCAAATCAAAAATTCAGCTGTGGAGAGAAGTAGTTCGTGGATCATTGGATATGTTCAAATGGACGGTCAACATGGTATGTGAAGAAAATGGCATGGAAGAAAAGCTGCTGAATGTGGTGGCAGAACATTTAGTCATACTTCAGGACACGTTTAAGCACTACCGTAAACCATGGTTACTTTGATACAGGTTTCGCATATTTCGTATTGTAGCACCCTCATTTTTCAAGATATTTCAACAATTCTTGAACCAAACGATACTTAACATCTCAGTTTTAAATTGCCGTTTGAAATTCTTCGATATATTGAATAGGGAGGGAGGGGGGTCATTTTTGTTTAAATTAATGTTACCTCATCATTCGGGGTTACTTTGTAACAAAGTGTTTTCTGTATATAAAACGACTGTTTCGGTGGTTTGTAATAAAGTTACCCCATCCAGAAGATAGCCTAAGTTTTTTTTAATAACAAAATTCATTTTTTCCATTTTTTTTGGGGTTTAAAAAGCTGGTTTTAAATGAAAAATGGTTCTTAAGTCACATAGAGTGGTTCCTACCACTCTAAGCATGCTCATCTAGCAGGAATCAGGTTTGAATCCAACTAAAAAGAGAGAAATTCATAGGAAACTTCTTTTATTATAAAACGTCAGTTGAAAAAAGCTTGAAATCACATCAAGCGTGTTTTTTAAAAGTAAAACCACAGTCATCAGAATGCTTTTCTTCATTTCGACAATAAAAAAATATCAAAGTAACTTCACTTGATTAGAATCAAATAGAACTTGAACTAGAACTTGAAAAGAATGCATTCAAAAATTAAACGCTCGAAAAGAAATTAAGAATAAGGCACAGGAATCACAAACTTTTAAAAATAAATGAGGCACATGAGATCTTTCTCTTATCGTGAACATTATCCAAGGTGCTCTCACAGCAGTCTTTGATCTATGGCTTCAAGTCAACTGAAAACAGTGCATTCTCAGTGAAACCCCATGGCCATGTTCAGAATTCCCCATGTATCAAAGTTACCCATTCAACTTGTGTTGTTTTATGTTTTAATTCCTATTAAATCGTAGAATTGAGTTTCAGAAATAATGAAAAAGACAAAATCATCTTAAATAGTTGTGTAATCAGAAAATAACTCACATGAACGCAAAAGGTTGCTCAGGTTAAGGGTTGAAGAGGTTAGGACAACAAACTGAAAACAGCTGATATCACGGATAACACATAAATCAGTGTTGCCAAAACCATTTTACTGTTTCAATCAATTGGTGATGTCAGGGCACTCTGAAAAGTGATTCTTGAAACCCTGAGACCACCAGGGGGTTGCCAATTGTAAAATTAAGCTCGCCAGAACGGTTCAAAAATAAAAAACAGGTTTTTATAAAGTTACCCCGTTAGTCTAAAGTAACCCCGGTTTACGGTATTTCAAAAATAGTAACATGGAACATTATGACTGGATTTGCGATCAATTCTCTTCATCTGCGGATGCATCAGTTAAAGACCTTTCTTTGAAGGCCTGAGAATAACTTATGGACTCAAGAGCGACCGTACTCTTATACATTTAAGTTGAGCGAAGTGACTCAGGACGAATTTTGGTTGCTTGTTAAAAATGAGTATCCCACCATCTCTTGTCTTGCTATTGATGTGCTGCTACCATTTTCAACTACATAGCTTTGCGAACTCAGCCTCTCAGCCCTCGCACTTATAAAAAAAACAGTAAGAGATCATCTCTAAAGAGCCTGGATAAAGAACGTGTAGCTCTTTCCAGTATAGAGCCGAACATCAAACGTCTTTGCAAAAAATAGTGTCAAACGGAAGTTAGGAGCTAGGTTTTAATTTCTTGCTTGCTTCCTTTTTGAAATATTATTTGATAAATTGTTTAATTGCAGTGTGCACTTTTATGACATGGTTGACAGAAATGCTTTGAAACATATGAAGCACAATTTTCTGTAAATAGCTATAGTTTTGTTGTTCATTACCAACCTCAATACATTCGAAATATTTCTGCTTTCTAAATAAATTTAAACGTTTGTTATAATTGTTTTATTCATATGAAAAAAGTCCCCCCCCCCCCGTCTTTTTACCAGTGAATGATAAAAAAATTTCTATATTACCACTTCGAAATTAAGTTCAGTGTGCCTCGTTGATCTAGAAATTTCTTAAGTGTGCCGCGAAGTACAAAAGGTTGAGAAGCACTGCATTAATGGACCCAAATATCTTCTGGCCAGACCCCTGGCTTAATATTATTACTATAAATAGATGTTAGTTTTTTCTCACTGAAATAAATAAGGTAAAAAGTGTAATGTTATAAATCAACTTAATTGTTAGGTGACTTCCACTTAAGAAATAAGTTAAACAAATCATATGCGGCAGTGAGAAGAAAAGGGATGCAAGTGGCAAAATTAAAAATTTGGAGATAACCAGTACAAATGGTAGGTGAACGCCTCCTCCTTTTTGGGACAAGATATAGTACTAGTGGCCCTGGTAGGTTCTGGTATACAGCTTGATTTAGAAAAGTGAAGTAGACAATGAAAGTTTACCTAGGATCTGATCTTTAAACGCGTTTTACTCAAAACTTCAAAATGTCCACTTGTATTCCTTTGCTTCTCACTGCCTCATATAATTAAGAAAAAATACCCAAAAATTAACAATTATGAAGGTTACACTAATTTGAAACCTACATACCTACCTACTACATAAGAAAAAAACAAACGTTCAAAGAATAATAAAACAATACCCAATATAAAAGTATGACGCAATTTAATTATGTGGTTAGTAGAGATGAAAACAGTCGGAAAAAACCAGAAAATTTCCCAAAAAACGGAAAAGAACCATTTTTTTTCCGAAGGAGTAAATATTCACTTCGGAAAAATTGAAAAAAAAAAAAGAATTTTTTCCACTTTTTAGGGTTTTAATTGAAATATTAAGCAAAAAGTGATTAGAAATTTCTCACGCTGAAACTCTGATGCAATTCCCCCCCCCCCCCCCCCCCCCCCGTTTTACGTCAAAATACTGTCTAACATTAATGCAAGTGTTGTATGACAATATAATTTGCATATAGATCAAAAAATATTTAGTAATACTTTTTGCAAAAAAGCTTAAACCAATAACCTTCGTGAAGAATTGATTTTCCTTCTTCATAAAACAAACAAGCATAACTTTAATCACAAAACTATGTTTCTGCTGACTGTGCGAACCAAATATACAGGTGTGGCAAAAAAAAAAAAAGGCAAGCAATTTCCCAAGAAACTCTATTAAAAACAAATAAATTAACAAAACACAAAAAATAATATGAGAAGACCTTTAGCGATCAATAAATTTAATTGGTTTCAAACTAGCAGCCTTTTGCAGTAATACAGAGATGCAACTGCTTATTGAAATTTTCATTCAAGGGCCGCAAGTCCTTTAATCAATCCTATTCCCTGTAAAGCAATTGGTTTAGAAATTCCAAACATATGTGTAGTTTAGGGTAGACCTTTGATTCTGAAACAGGCCATACAGTGTAATAAATGGGTTTGAGGTCGAGCGAGTAGAGCTCCCACTCTAAAGATGATATCATGTCAAAAACAATGCGCCTTGCACCACTCTTGTATTTTTGGCCACATGAATCATTGTGGTCTACAATGATGAAGTGCTCTTAGGCCCACAGAAATACAATAACTTCTATAATATCCTTCTGGTTCAATTTTTGATTCATTTTATGGATCTCATCCACAAAAAATTAGAAATTTTTTGTTGCTTGTGCTGATTCCATCTCAGATCAAGCCTGACTTTGGGTATTGGCGATATCTAACACTTTTTAAAGTGCTTGGAGTGTCTACAGACCAAATCCTATGGTTCTGGTAAATCAGTGAAAGGTATCTCTTCCAGCGTCGACTTGCGGCCCGTCTCAAACGTTTCTGGTTCTTTGGAGTCATACGAATGCCTGAACTTTTTGGAACTCATAAAACTTCTGTTTGAGCTGTTTTTTCCCTTAGTCCCACTTATCGATCGTAAATTCCCACAAACGACTTTTCTTGTGGAAACCCAAGGATTTTTTTTCATTGAACTCACTTTTGGATGACCTGACGATTAACTGAAATGTTCACTGTTTGTTTTTGTACACATTCCCGACTATCATTTCCAAGTCACTTGAAACGGCATGCCGATTCAAATACTGTTTGTCGAGCGACAACAGACAAACGAACTGTTGTTCTACTTGGTTAAACAACTTAAAATAACAAGTATTTTGCTTAAAATTGTAAGAAAACCGAAAAACAATACATAAACTAGGTAATATATTGTAAATTATTTTCTAATAAAGTGAGAGACAAAAATAAATTAGGCACTCATTAAGATGAAATTACCTTTCTTCCATTCGATGATACAATTTTTGTCTGATATTTTTTTGCCGCACCCTGTATACTGCCGTGCTAAGCAAAAAAGGGGCTCAAGCTGAGATATTGTATTTTAAAGTGTGGCTCTTCCATATATTTGATTCAGATGTCTTTTTTTTTTTTTTTTTTTTTAAAGAATTTTTCAAAACAATAGTTCTTGATCAAATGACCCTAATACATTTTATTTTTTAAGTAAAATACGAAACAGAGAACACCTTGGTTATAATAACTCAAATTTGTTCAAAAGTGCTGGTATGACTACTTTTACTGCTGTGCTTAGCATGGCCGTATGAATAAACTGAAACTGTAGTGTAAGTTTTGGTTCAGCTTAAGAAACACCAATTTAATTTTGATTTGGTCTGAGACTGGATTGGAAAAAAATAAAAACTCAATAGCTTTCATTTTCAGACAGTTAAGTTACATTGTATTATTTTTCTTTCAAAAAAAAATCATGTTAAAGTCGAGAATTTCAATTAATACTTCAAGTTTCAAAGGGAATCTAAAATAGAAAATGTAATTGTTACGATTAGACACACATTACCCAATATTATTGGTTGAATGACGACTTGACTTATTCCTGGTGTTTGATCATGAAAGCTCTCAGTTATAAAACAAAAAGTTTATTTATTTTTTTTTTTTTTGTTCGAATTAATCTTACCTTTATGTGTATTTCTGTCAAGCAGATGTTTGGATAGCATATATTTCTTAATGCTTAACCCTTTATATGTTCCAAAAAACACAGAGCTATTAAGAAACCCTATTTAGAAAATAACTTTTTTTTCCACCATTTCAAAAAATTTCCGGAAATTTTACATCTCTAGTGGTTAGATAAGTACCTATGATATACCTATGACAAAAACATTATGAAGAAGAATCACAATTGAATAATACGACAAATCAAATTATTTACTTTCTAGATAAGTAACTACTTCAACTATAAGCACAAAAACAAACGTTGCAGAAATAAGGAAAACCCAATAGAAAAATCCTACAAAATCAAATATTGTACCTGAATATCGAAAAAGAAAAAGAGCATTCAAAAACCTGTTCACTGACCACAACAGTCCCACAATTGCGTAGCCGACCACACGTCTCAGCCGCGAGACATGGTTCCTCGTAGCTATTGACACTGTCGGCCAGCGCTCTCTTGAGGAGTTACCTTACCCCGCCATCTATTAGGAATTCATAGAACTAAACTTACACCTTCATCTATTAGGAATTTATAGAACTAAACAACTAATTAAACATTTAATTTGCTCTGCACAAAAAGAATATTTCAATTCGAAACAGTAGTTCCTGAGATTAGCGCGTTCAAACAAACAGACAAACTCTTCAGCTTTATATTATTAGTATAGATTAAGATATTACTTACCGCTTTTTGAGAAAAAAAAAATCTTGAAACAAATATCCTTAAATCTGTAAATTATGAAGATTGTGTAAAATTAAATTAACATGCACTAAACGCAACGAGTAAATAAAACTGCTAAGATACTTTTCACTTTTCATCAACATGTGGTCTCCTTTGTGGGTGTTCTTTTTTTTTTTTTTCAAAAGGAAAAATATGAAATTGACTGAATAATTAACAAAGCCTAGAAAAAGTATGAAATCTGCAAAACAATAACTTGCTGCAAATTTCACTTATCTAAGATGAAGTCAGAACAAGTCTGAAAATCAAGTTCGGCACATTGTGTGCTGATAAATTGACACTTAATATTCACACCTGATTTTATCTTTTCTGTAGTCCCGTTTTAAGTCTATGAAAATAATGTCAGGTTGTATAGGATAAAAATGGAAGAGTTTTACTTTCATTTCTGTGATCTTGTTTCTTGGCAGAGTATATTCAACTTCCACTCTTACTTCCCACTAATGTTTTCAAAAGAATGTGAGTGAAAAAAAAAAGTGGGAAATTTTATTGAGGCATAACTGAGAGATACTCTGAATCTGTGATTCATAAATAATGCATGTGATTATTCTATTAAAAAATTAGTGGCACAGTAAAATCCCTCTAATGCGGACACTAACAGGATAATTTTTTGTCCCCAATAGAGAGGTGTCTGCAGGACAGGGGTTTAATAATGTTATTTGCATTGGAACTGGGGAATTAAAAGTTGTCCGCCTTTGAGGAGTGTTCGTTCGGAAGGGTTTTACTGTATTCTACAATTATCGATCTTCAGGTTTGCGGAATTTCTCTATTACTATTGTTGAACTTTTTTGAGAAAAATGTAATAATGAGAATTGATAAAGAAAACTTTCTACTCTTTAGAAAATAATAAGTAATTTTGGAAACCAACAATAGATGTTTAATGTTTGTTGGCATGCACAATTGGCAGCAATGCTGTTTAATTACATAAGCCTACTTTTAAATGTGCTACCAAAAGAGTGCATACATTCCTTTTTACTGCTATCTTTCTGCTTTAGTAGCATTGTTACAATGCTACTGAAGCAGAAAACGAAATTAATCCTATCGTTGTATTATTTTTGTTTCCAGTATTTATCAAGTTTTGTTACGAAGTGAATAAAATATTTTTCTCTTTATTCATTTTGTATCTGTGGTGTACCAAATGTTGGTATTTTAATGGCCATTAGTGTTTTAATCATGTACTACATACTTTTATATTGCTTCAGAGGTTAAAATAAAATGCTAATAACAATTATTATTTTCAGAGAAAATTTGACAAAGCCTGAAGTTAATTGTATGGTTCTTGGTGATAAAGTAATTTCTTCTTTACTTCCTTTCTTTTATTTTATTATGTATTTAACTGCTCATTTAATGCTTTGTTATGTATTTTTACATATTATTTTCTACATGCAAGTTGTCTAAAAATAACTTGCATATTTTGGAGAGTACTGCAACAAAAAATATTCTTCAAAAAGTCATAACTTTTGGAATGCTGTAAAGATTTGTTTGTATGTATTTTTGGGGCCCCCCTTTGTCTCTGACAGACCTGTGCAAAACATCCCTTATGGTCATGGGGCCCCTCGCTATTGAGACATTCGCGATATGGTCAACATCTCCACAGACTGAAGCTAAGGCTGAATTGAAAGCAAATACTGAGCAGCTCTAACTGAGATTTTCATTATTTGTTTGCAGCTCTACATTTTTTCTTTCAAAAATATGTTTTTCATATTGAATGGTGAATCTGCACTTCTTATTTAAAATTAGTTTTGTTAATTAGCCATGTAAAATGAAAGTTTTGGCTTAATCAACAAAGAATTACAAATGGCATTAGGTGTTTCATACTGAGTTTACTATGGCCTAAAAGCAATGAAACATGAAGAGTTTTCCCCAAAAGTTTTAAACTTTAAGGAGAAAATTACATTTTCCCTCAACATTCTAGTAATTAGATTGCATTGTTTGTATAATAAACTGTAAATATTCTTTCTAAGAATATGGATTTGCATTTCTGTCTTCTCTTTTCACTATTTCACTCATTTCTGGTTGCAATGAATAACTGCTAATACTAATAGCTTTGTGCATTTTTGGCATTTGGTATTAACCAAGTTCAACTGTAATTGATAGTTTATCATGCAAAATATTTTAGTATTACTTAAAACCTGTTTCATTTTTTAAATTTCCAGAATTCTAGTTTCAGCTTTTTTTTATCTCAGCTTCCATCTTCTCATCTATCTTCCCTAAATTTAATAGTTTTCTGATGAATAATTGTTGTTGCAGTCTTCATAAAAAACTGGTTCATTTTGGGGCACTTAATACCTATTCCATAAATCACATTTTCAATTAAAACATTGATGTACTATGCATTTAGTTATTTTCAGAATTTTTTCTCCTTGTATATTAGGAAGGAAAGACACTTTTATATATCGGATGTGGTGACAACAAAGTTTATTGTTTGGATATTGAGACAAGAACAGTAAAAGTAAGTTTTCCATGTTAGAAAATGCTTAGTAAATTTACTTTTTTATTAACTTTTCGCATCAGTATTATTCAATATTATTCAAGATAACCCGGGTGGCCAAGAGCCAAGGCAGATCCCTGTCAGTTTGCTTGCTGCGTCCCTCCCCCCCCTCTCTGCCCCTAAAATATACCAAGTTTATACTACTACGATTCCGACCCAGGCCCCTAGTTTCTGACTAGGCTCTCATGTCCTCTCGCTGGCCCTGAATATAGCTTAGTTAATCCTATATCATAATTCAATAAAATAATTTTTTCTGCATCATATAATATTTTGCTTTTATGCCCTTCGAAATGATAAATTTTATTTTCCATTCGCTACTGTAAAATGGTCTGACTATTGGCCATATTTCGATGTTTTCAAATGAAAATTCCGTGTATATTTTTGATTTAGAAATTTGAGGACTTTAGCAATGGTAGCTATACATCTCGTCTTTCAAATGAAATGTTTAAAAAAAATCTAAAATGGATAGAAGAGGAATGGGAATTTTCCCCCTGTGGTCCGTAGTTGTACCCCTATGGGGTACAACTATGGGCCACCTCATTTTAACCTAGAAAACTATTTGATACCAAAACTAAACACATTGAAAACTAATGTGGTCTGATGCTACAAGTTGCCCTGTGCTCTAAACTGCATAAGGAATTTTTTAAATCCATCTTTTAGCTTTTTTTTCCTCAATTTTTCAAGGTTTAATCATCACTTGTCGTTTTGAGTGATTAGTAAAGTTCAACATGGTAAATGTAGGAAACTCCTACATTTACCATATTATTATCTGCGTAGATTTTGACGTAGAAAAATTTGAAAACTGGAAAAATCTCACAAATTAAAGGCTAGGTACCTACAGTGGTGGTAAAAAAAAATGCATCACCCGCAAAATCCAAATATTTTTAGCATTTATAAGTAATTATGAAATATTTAACAGTTCTTGTATCATATCATATAACACAAATTGGCATCGGTACATGACGCAAGCTATTGCGTAAGATTGCGTCATCCTTCTAACTGTATAAAAAAAAACAGTTGAACCTTCTACGCATTCAGTTATGATCTGGATTTATAAGTTGCAGTATGTCAAAATACATTCAACGGACACCACAAAGGAAGAGTGTTGCCATTGCATTGGAAAAAAAGGATTGTCATCACGTTCCATAACAAAAAAAATAAACTGTTCGCAATCAACTGTTGTTAGACAACTGAATAAGCTAAAGAGCACCGGAAGCACATTAAGATAGAGTGGCAGCGGTCGTCCTTGAATATCCAATGCAGCGCAGGACAGGTATTTGATACAACTCAGTCTTTGGAACAGACAATCATCTTTCACAGACCTTAGAACAGCATGGGAAAACGAATTGGGTGTTCACGTATCCACGTCTACTGTACGAAAATGACTGTGTGGTGCGGGTTTGATGGCACATCGACCACAAAGGAAGCCATTGTTGACCAAAAAGTGAGGAAGCAGCGTCTAGACTGGGGAAAAGCTCACCAAAGGTGGACTGTCGATCAATCAGTCACAGCTGTCGAAATCAGTTGTGTTTTCGGATGAGTCCAAATTCAATCTGTATGGATCCGACGGACAGTACACAGACGTCGCAAAGAAGAGGAATATTATCCCAACTGTATTCAACACACAGTCAAGCATCCCGTATCCCAAATAATTTGGGGATGTATTTCTGATCAAGGAGTTGGTGGGCTTCACTTTGTGCAAGGAACAGTAAACGCTCAGGTGTATATTGTCATTTTGGGGGAGAAATTGCTTCTTACTGTCCGGGATCATTTTACTTCAGTTCCAAAAGTCATTTTCCAGAATGTTTCTGCTCCGTGCCATAGGGCAAAACTGGTAATTAACAATTTAAAAACCTTTATCCTACTATCAGACTTAAATTGACATGGGGTCAATAAATTTTTTTTCTCTAAACTCACATGCAGGTTCAGAAATGGAAAAATGAGCATGGGGTCAGCAGTTTGTCTTGGCCCGGAAACAGTCCCAATCTAAATCCGATCGAAAATTGTCGTAATAGAATGGGTGTAGAAGGGATGAAACATAAGCCAACATCACTTGCAAAACTCCGGGAATCAATAATTCGTGCATGGCACCCTGAACTCAGTAAAGAATACATTCAATCACTCATCCGTTCAATGCCCTGTAGATGTCAAGCTGTCATTAAAGCTAGAGGCGGACCAACCAAATATTAGGTTAATTTTATGATATACAAACATTTCCATGTTACTTTTGTTTATTTTTGAATAGAAAGAGTGTTACAATTAAAGCTTCTACTTACATTTCGTCATCCACTTGGCAACGTGGATGCACCTCACATTGTACTTGTTACAGTTTTGGCCATGTATTTCCATAAATAAAGGAAACAATTATAGGATTCCTGCTGTTAAATGTTTATTTCATAAGTTTTGCAGAATTTCACATACATTCATCTTTAATCCGTTGACCAAAACTTCTCAGGTGATGAGGGTGATGCATTTTTTTTTACCAGCACTGTATACTTATGTCTCCAAAAATACGTAGGTCTGACAAGTTTTAAACGTCATCAACAAAAATTTTGAAAAGTGAAATCACATTTGACATTCCAAATCTCGTCAAAATAAATTATTTAAAAAAATTATCACATGTTATATTTAGTCCAGATTTTAGTCAGCACCTTCTGCAAAAACTCTTATGAATACAGGCAATAGGGCTACCCCCAAACTCTCTTCTGTCTTTTCTTGCCATTATCTACAATAAATAACACAAAATATGACCAAAGCATCCCTACAGAAAATAAAATAAAGCTCCAAGCCACTAAAAAGCGTGAAAAAATAGGTGACTCATTGTTGTCCCCCAACATTCCCATTTTCGATAAATGTTGAAAGCTTGTGAAAACTGTATAACATTTTAAGTCAACATGCGGCTTAATTCATAACTGACAAAATATTTTTTTGAACTTGTAAGCTCGAAAAAAAGGCCAGTAGAGAGGAAAATCATCACCAAGGCAACAGTGACTCATCGTTGCCCCCTTGCAGGCCTGGATTTATATATACGAGCTAAGCAAGCTATACCTTAGGGCCCCCCTTTGTTAGAGGCCCCCAACTCCCAGAAATCAGTATGATTCGTTCCAAAAAAAAAGTACTTAAAAAATAAATTTCATTTTCTAGTGCTTGAAAACCTTGGAAATTTGGAAATGTGTGGCTACTAATCACAGATAGGCGGGGGGGGGGGGGGGGGAATGCCAATATATGTCAAATTCAGCTCCCTGCTACATCCTACACCAAAAATAAAAAAACCATGGTCCTCACATTTCTGAAACATATTACAAATGTTTGGGACTCACATGTTTCGTATCTTGCTATTTATATAATTTCGAATGCAGTATTTTGGAAATTCTTTTGTTATTGCTTGCTTTTACCTTACTTCTTCTGCATATTGCCAATCTGTTTAGCACAGAAAAAAATACACTACCTCTATTCCTTTTCGTTTTCTGCAACTGAAGCAAAGTTGTTGCCATGAGAAATCTATAGTTTCTTTTTTCTTTTTAATTTAAAATATATGTTTCTTTCAAAGTAAGAGCAGGGTTAAAAATTTACAATCAAGTACTAAAATATCAGATTGGAAAGTACAAATGAAGTGCATTAAATATTTTTAATTGTTCTAGAGTCCATGAAAATAATTAGATAAGTGTGAAAATCCTAAGCAAAGTGGGCTCCAATTTTATTTCTTATCAAGTGTATACATTACGAATTGTTCAAATGAACAGTATGTTACTCTCTTGTTTTATATTTTCTAAAACTGTTAACCATTTATTTTAAAGCAGTTGTTACTATTGATCATTTTATATTTAATTTATTGTTGTATTTGTCGGTGGGTTGGAGGGCTGATTAAAAACTAATTGTACCGTAAGCCAATGTGAGCAACTAACAATGCATTGTCTTTTCTCTTCCCGCACTCTTTCTCTCTGTTAACTGCTGTCATTGATTTGTCGAATCAAAACCAGTTTTTACTGTGTATTATCTTAATTTTCGAAAGAGTATATAACTTTAAAAAAGTTTTTTTTTTTTTTTTTGCCTATTTCTGTCCTGATATTTTTGTAGTTCCAACTACATCTTATACAGCTTCAAAATCCAGAATTTTATATCTATTTTTCAAAAATTCCCTCTGGGAGAGGAATTCTTGGACCCATCTGCAATTGGGAATATTCTATGCTCCACTTAAAGGGGAGCGCTGGATCACTCCTCTTGATACTATTCACCCTCTTTAGGTCAATGCAGAAAGGACATCAGGGAAAACACATTAAAACGTGATCAAAAAATAAAAGTGTTGCTGTATGTATCAGAAGAAAGAGACATACATAGTAAAGGGAAAAAATTATTTAAAAAAATGCCTCTTACAACACCGAGAGAAACAGTGCTCAAACTACAAAAGGTGCCCCATTTCTGAAATAGCTTAGGGCCCTGTTAAGTCTAAATCTGACCCTGCCCCCTTGGCACAAAGTTGTACCATTTTACAGTGTATCTTTTCTTTCAAATTTAGATGTCTTCCATTGTTTTCTGCAATAACAAAATATTATTTTTTCCTCATAGAAGTCTTTTATTATTTGTAGTCATTTTATTTATTTTTTTCTTTAAAATTCTTGTATCTTTCAATGAGTAATTGTAACATTTTTTCAGTGATAAGGGGAAAAAAATATATTTGTTTGTACTTATTTTAATAGACTATCCAATTGTCTATTACCTGATAAAGTATGAAAGACTCCTATATACAGTAGACGCTGGTTGATTGAATCAGTGGTTAATTGAATCAACCGTTTTATTGAATCGTATTGTTGAAATCCGAACAAATTCCAGCTTTATTGAATTAGCTGCTTAATTGAATTAGCTGCTTTGTGGAATCAAAACTGTTCAGAACAAACGTGATTCATATAAGCGGCGCCCACTGTAGTACTATACTGCCATGGAAAGATAAAGGCCGGTGAGTTTTTAATATAGCTGAAGAAAAGTGTTTTGGATTCCATACTAACAATAGAGAAATGTTTTAGTTTATTACTTTATTTTTAACGGGAATTAAATGAGCAAGCTTGTACAATAAAGCTGAAGAACAATAGATGGCAAAAACAATGAAAAAATTCCAGTTACTGCTCTTTGCCTTCCCAGGACAGCATACATTTTTAGCATTGTTTTTTGAAAAACTCATCATTATATATTTAGCACAAATCTATTATGTTTTGAAAATTGTTGATTTCAGCAAGTCAATTGCAATTATAAAGCCATTAAATATGTTAATGCTATTAATAGTAAAAATCTTGATTGTTCCACTGAGCAAACTTTGAGCTAGAGATGCTAAAGAAATATTCTTTAATTTATGATTTAAAAGAAGAGTACATAGAAAATAATAGACAATCTATGACAGAAATTAAACATTAGAATGAAGAAATATAGGAATAGGTTTATTTCCGTTACTTTTTCGGGGGAGGGGGTGCATATTTAGCCCTTCATTAATTTTGTAAACTTATTTTGTTATTATTCACATATTTATTTTTCTTTTCGTATAGATCCCCCTTTCCCCCTCCCCTCCCCCACACATCTAGTGTTTTGGTAGATTTTTTGAAAAGCTTTATTGAAAAGATACAGTGGAAAAAAAAAAGTTTTCTGTAATATATATTTTACTCTTATCAAAGAAATTGGTCAACTTTGTAAGCATGATTTTAATGCATATAACTCTCCTTAGTTTGTTTTAGAAGGCCATACAGGTTATATACAATGTATTGACTTAGGAAATACTTCTCAAGAATGCATTACAGGAAGTGAAGATGGTTCTGTACGGATATGGGGTATGATTTTTAATTTTAACACAATGCAAATTATCTTTCTTTTTACATTTATGCAGGGATTCATCTCACTTTTTAGCTTGAATCTCTTTTACAAATTGGTAAAAATTTGCAGTAATTTAAAGAGAATTTTGTTAATATAATAAATTTGTGTAAAAGTAAGAATATTATGAAAACAAATGGAAAAATATTAATCTTTTTTTTTTTTTTTTAATACATTTCTGTTGTATGCACTCACTTTTGTCTATCTTTTTATGTATTAATCATTCAGTTTTGCACTCAATTCATCAAAGAAACAGAATTATGTTTTGAGTATAATCATTAGTTTATTACTATATTGAATACGATTACTTCATTCGTTGTACATTCAACAGTTGAGCACAAAGATCACATTTCTTTAAAAACATTTTATTCTGAGTGAATTTTAAATGATGGAGGTGGGTGCAAGCCAAATATTATTAAACATGATGAATTTAGATTATCTTAGCAGCTCAGTTCAAATTTTTCTCATCACTAATTAATCTTATTTTTTAGTTATCTTTTTTAAGCTGTTGTAATTTTGTACTTATTCAGTTTTTGTGATTTTCCTTTCTTTTAAAGATTCTAGGAAAGGCGGTGAAGCAGTTCAATATTCTAGAACCACACAAGCATAAAGTAAGATTTTTTTTTTTTTTTTTTGCATATTTAAAATTCTATTTAATAAACCTATTTCTTTCACCTCATTTTATTGCCAAAATTTACCCTTTCATTTACTATCTTTCATTTCAGCTTGCATCTAGACCTGAACTAGGAAAAGTGGATTGGATGTTTGGCATTTGATTCATCTGATGATTGGTTGGTATGTGTTTTTCTTTTATCTGCAGAACTACATGCATTACTTTCAAGTAATAAGTGAAAGTTTAAACTGACTTTTGGTCCTGATATTTTTTTTTGCTTTAAATGCTGTTCACACTATTTTTCATATGCGTCCTGAGTCTAGTAATTTTGCTATCAGTTATGATACACTGCTACCTTTGTTTTTTCTCGTCCAACTTTCAAAAATTTGGTTCAACACATACTTTTTACTCCAGTGTCCCCTGTACCTACCACTATTTGTGCTTTAACCAGTTGGATGGGACCCTGAAGACAGCTCTGATTTTTTGATCCAGATCAGAAACCAAGCAAACCCTGGTCCAGCACCCTTAGAGGTATCATTTCACTTGGAGGACTTTGTGACCACAAGCATATTTAACATCCCCCAGTCACCATTAACAAAGACAGTGGATCTTCAATCAACTAGGATCGAACCCGTTCCCCTCTTGTCACAAGTCCGATGCCTTACCGATCAGGCCACCATGGCCTCAACTCAGTCAGGGTTCAACACATGCTGTAGAACAACTATTTCTGACCTAAAATGAAATAAATTAAAGGATAAATTTCTTGGGCATTGTACAATTTTGTTGTTTCCTCTGCCAATAGAGCAGCAATGGCAAGAAGAATAAAAAAAGAATAATCCCGTTATTTCACTAACTTATATTAAATTAAATCAAGACTAAGGAGCAAGCAGTCTACTCTTGTGCAAATGAAGCCTTCGCTTTAACTGTATGTTGTTTATTTTACATAGGCCTAATTGGGTAAGAGGAACATTCAAGCTATGTAAAATAAACAGCATACAGGCAGCGAAAGAACCAGGGCTGTGGAGTCGGAGTCGAAGAGTCGGAGTCGGATAGATTTTGGAGTAAAGGAGTCGGAGTCGGAGTTGTTCAAAAACATGCCGACTCCGACTCCGACTCCAGGCTTCTTATTTTCTTTCCTTTTCACTGATTCTTCTTGCATTTTTTAAAAACTGACTACCAATTGGTTCGATTACATGTATAAAAAGATACTAATGTGAAAAATAACAGCCGTTATGGCAATCAGCTAGCTTGAGTGCTTACCGAACTTTCTGTAGCCATCCCCTAGTTTGCTTGCTTTTTGAACTTAACTAATAGCAACTGTCAGCAAACGATTTTGTTGCCTAACATTTTCAATTAATCACTTTCAAATAAAATAGAAATACAGTGTTTTGTTCGATCTCAATTATAAAATAGTAAAAGAAATGTAACAAATTAGTAAGTCGAGGCCCGTAGCTAAAGTTAAAACGTTTAAGGGTGATCGGCAAATTCAAAAAAGTTATGCCGCGAAAGCACGAATCCAAAAGATCCGATGAAATAATCTCATGTTTTTTTTTTTCTTTTTTAAGACTCTTTCTATAAGCTTGGTTCTCACTAAAAAGTATGGAACAAAATAAGTGTAAATGATTTCTTGATTACAACACTCAATAATAGCAGTTAATCTTAAAATCTTCATATTAAGGTTAATTCTAAAGCAGCCAATAAAATTTAAATTAAAAATTTAGCGAAGAAGAAATATAGGTATAGTAAAAGCTATTCGTATAAAATTTGTATACCCCCGTATTTTGTGTAAAATTAGCTCCTGACGTATATGTGCCCTATTTTCGCTGAAATTTTATTGATGAAATATAATTTAAAATATATTCGCGAAAATTTTCAGAATTAAAATATTTATATATTTTTTATTTTTTTTATAAACTCTGAAATTAACTTGTGGTGTCATCTACCAGATGGGTGTGTCACCCGGGGCAACCACGCCCTCTCAAGAACTGGGATTTAGAAAAAAAGTTTTTTTTCTCTCAAGTTACAGCTTTCAAAAATTGAAAGCACACGATTTGATCAATATCAATTTGTTAAACATTAAAGGGGGGGGGGGGCAAATTACAGATAATCCTTTTCAAATTTTTTAAAAGAGATTTTTAAGTCATCTCACTTTTTAACTCGTAACTATTGGAAAATTTGATTTTTAAATTGAATTTCTAACGTTGTATGCGTGTTAGGTTTACAATAAAAAACAAAATGCGAAATTTTCATAAAAAGGAATTAATATTTAAATCTCTTTTTAGAGGTTTCTCCCCTTCCCCTGAAGGGAGAGAGGGAGTTGAAAAAATGAAATTGAAAATATAAAATAAATACGGAGTCGGAGTTGGAGTCGGAGTCGGGCGTTTCAAAATCCAGGAGTCGGAGTCGGGGTCGGAGTCGGCCATTTTCCTTCCGACTCCGCAGCCCTGGAAAGAACATTCAAACTATGTAAAGTTAACAACAAACAAGCAGCAAAACAGTCTCTACTGGTGAATCCTACTGTAAATATTGAGGTTCAATGCGTTGGTGTTGGGAAAAAAAAAAAAAAAGCACAGATAATTAGCAGCAGCGTATAATCTGCACCTCATTAACTTTACACTTTTTTAACAGATAATCTGTTAATCACATACGCAGGAAAATACAGTGCCTAGAACATTCAATTCCACTAGTAATGTCAAAAATTAAAGAAAATATTTTCTTCAAATTAATATTCATTTCGGTAGACATACTTCCTGCAAACTTATTTAATCAGGCGCCGAAGGTGTCAATCTCGCCTTAAATGCGAACTGCGCTTCCAGCCGCTTGCGACTAGATTTGCATAAAAATCAGGTATTTTTCACCATGAGCCAAAAAAAAAGTTTTTTTTTTTTTTGATTAGTGTAATTTATTATTTTTTTATTTTTAAGTAAACCAAATGGTTTAAGTGTAGACTTAGATGCAGGTAATGAGAATTGCAGGTAATAAGAATTTTTTGTTTTAAAGAAATGTTCTTTTTTTTTTAAGTAAATGTTTATAAATATTTATAAAGCTCTATGTTTTGAATGTAAATTTCCACACAATTAAGAGAACTAATTTTGTTCCTTATATCCTTTAACTTCTGGAAATTCATTATTAAAAGCAAACTACTTAACAGTGTTAAAAACTGCTGAAAATTTCCATAATCACTACTAATTTATTAGAGTTTGTATTCTCAATATTTTTTTTAATATTCCTTCATTTTGTTAACAAAATCTATTTATTCTAATCAATCGTTTTGTTAAATTTATTCATGAGAAATGTTCGTGTTTTGAGACCCAAGATGCTAAATTCAGTTAGTTATATGTTTTTCTACCAAATTTTAAAGTGCTTAAGTGTGAAATTTTATAATCTTGCCAATTCTTTAATAATTGAAGTTTTGTCTGTCAACAAATTTAAATTATTTATTTCTAGGTTTGTGGAGGTGCACCTACTCTTTGTGTTTGGCACCTTCGTTCATTAGCTCCCTCGACTCAGTTATTAAAGCCCCGAGTTACATCAAGTGTTGTTCATTTTTATGATGACATTGTGAGTTCTGTTCTTTTGCTACCAAGTTCTTAGAAACTAATGTGTATCAAAAACAAAACCTTAAATCATATATTTTAAACTATTTATTATATTTTCAACTGTATTTTCATAATATTTTTGAAACTTTCACCTGTTTTATTCTTTTCGGTGTCTTTTCTCTTTTTCAAAAACTACTTGTGCATTTCATGAGCACGACTTCTGAAAAGTATTTTCTTACATGCTTTTGAGCTGCTGACAGCAACATTTTCCCACTTAAAAAGTAAGGAGTAAGCTGCTTATACTTAAAGAACAAGGTTCATGTGCTCCTTACAAACTCTTGCTTTTGAAGAAAAGAAAATAAGGGCCCTTAAAACTCCTGAATTCTCCTATTATCTCCTTATTTTTTATTCTACATGACGTTAAAGATTTTCTTCTATCTCCAATCCAATACGAGTGCTTACGTTGTACCGAATTTTACTGCAATTCCGCTATTTTTTACTATGTTAATACCAGATACCTGATCTTTTTCGTTAGACTGTTTTCTTCCCCACATTAGGGGTGCGACATTGATGTCGATGTTTTACTTTCGATGTTTTCGGAACACTGATGTTTTGGTTTCGATGTTTTCGGAACACTGATGTTTTGGTTTCGATGTTTTCGGAACACTGATGTTTTGGTTTCGATGTTGATGTTTTTGTATTATGATTAAAAATTATACTAAAATTTGCTCCAATTTTCTCGCTAGGTGATTAAATTTACGTATGGAATTGCTCCAAAAATTTCATTTATTTGCGCACATTTAAAAATATCGATTTTTCTGTGTAAAGGATGATTTTTGGGAAGATCACTACAAGATGGTAAAAGATAACTGGAGGGTGAGGAAGAAGTCAAAGCTATTGGAAGAACTCGACACTGGTAACCTGTTGCTAGTTCTTGCAGTCGATTCTAAAACTCCAATTCTTAAACTAAAGGAGAATCCTATATATTACTACGGTGAATATTATAACTGTACAAATTCAGAACTGTTAAAAGTTGTGTTGAAGTATTTGATAGTGATGGCGACTTTTGTTTCATCGGAAAGAGTTTTTTCTCTGCCTAGTGGAATAGTCAGCGAAAAGAGAAATGTGCTTAAACACCAAATATTGGGGGTTACTTATCGTCTACTCAGGGGCGGATACAGACTAACATTTTAGGGGGCTCATGCTAAAGAGTGAACCCCACCCCTCCTCCATGAATAAACGTATGGTTTTTAGTAAGAAAAATTTCTGAAATTGCATAGGTGTTTAAAAAATACCACATTGGTCAGGGATATGGCACCTAATAGAACAAAAACCTCACGAATAAATTTTATAAACAATTAAAGGAAGTAGTATTTCAAGTATTTGCTTGTAAAAATAATTCAAAAACTGAAATCATTTACATTTTATCCATAAAGTGTTTGAATATAATGCGAACAGATAATATTGTCGATGTTTTAGAGTGGGGGGGGGGTCATGACCCCTATGACCCTCTCCTTGTATCCGCCACTGCCTAGGTGGGCACCCCTGCGAGAACCTATGTATAATGAGGTTTTGCGCTAACACGACACTCAAAGTTTCCATTTCTTGCACGATAATAAATCCTAAACACTGATTTAAACTAATAAACTATTTACAGCACATTTAAAAATAAACTCAGCAGGACTAAAAACTGAACTATGTAAAAATTACAACAGAAAGAAATTCTAATCTATAGAGACTTTACAGAAAAAAAAACATTTACGGACTCAAATGTTTTCTCGATTGAAGTGATGCCTGAAGCTTTGGATATGGTTTTACAAAAACTATCGTTGATTAAATTTGTTGCTTATAAAAGCAAACAGGCGTCAGACACTTCTTTATTACTTTTCATTATACTGGCTCCTGAACTCAGCGCCGCAGACTGTCTCGAGAAAAGCTATTTTTACTGTCTACATATTTTAAATACATATGCTATAAATAGAAAAGTGACAGTTAATACCCCCCCCCCCCCAAAAAAAAAAAAATCCAGAGCTATTTACTCTTTCTTATTATGGTTTCGGTCCGGCTTTTTTATTTTTCAAGCAGTCAATTTCACTACTCAAATGCAATGAACCTTGAAACAGATTACAAAGTATTGTCGCAGATTTTGATGGGAGGAGGGGGTCATGATTCCCCCCTCCTCCTCCTTGTATACACTTCTTATGGTTTCAATCAAGTATTTTATTTTTTCGAGCTAACATTCAAATACTGTTGCGGATTGGGGAGGGGGGGTATGACCCCTTCACTCGCATCCGCCACTGCGTCTACCCTCAACAAGCCGTCCCTTAATTACTCACAATTGTGTATACAACACTTTTTTGCATTAACAGTTTAAAACATATTTCTTGCTCTTAATAATACTTGTCAGAATTAATTTTGTACTTTTAATATAATTTGCACAACTCTTTCTCATCATACAACTGACTGTAAGTGCTATGATATATTTTTTCGCAGATTTAACTAGTTTGTACTAATTGTTGCAAATCTTATCATTTTTTGTCTTATTATAGTACCAAGATGTTGCGAAATTATTCCTATTAAATTGTATTTATGATTTGCAGTTCAGTAGTTTCAATATATTCGTGGGGTTCCTATTCTTTTGTATTGTTTAAATTAGACGCAATGCCCTGATCCATTAAAAACATTTGTTAGAGATTATCATCTATGTAAGTTTCTAGTGTAGTATACTAAAAAATGTATGTTAAATATTGACAAAAAGATGGATGTTTTAAAACATCGATGTTCAGAAACATCAATGTTTTTTGGTCGATGTATCAATACCATCGATGTTTTAATTTCCAACATTGATGTTCTGTAACATCGATGTTTTGCCATCGATAACGCACCATTACCCCACATCCAAATTGTTTTCCAAATTTCTGACGATTATTTCGATAATTAATAATAATATAACATTGTGTAGACTTGTTAAAGTACCATTCTGCATTTTTTTTTTTTTTTTTGCATTAATAAGTTCTTTTACTTGCCATTATTAGACTTTTGATGCTTTCATTTTCATTGAAGCAATCTCTTTGCATGTGATATGAGAATCGAGTTTTTCTGATTTTTGATGCTTATTATGCTTTTTTAGAGGGCAAATAAATGAAATTTCTTTTTATTCCTATAAAAATCAAAGCTAAAATTTTCAAACCAAATTCTGTGCCCTTTATGATAGTCAAAAAGTCAAAATCTAAATCGCTGGTTTAATTTGATTTTTGCTTCAGTTATTTCGATTGTTACTAGTAATACTTTTATTGCAAAGCTCTAAAATGCAATTCTAAAATAATTCATTTAAATAAATTCTTTTATGTGCCGTTCGTTATACTTTTAAGGCGTTCACTTTGGAAATCGAAATCTCTTTGCATCCGCCATGGGTATAAGATTTTTTGCGTTTATGATGCTTACTATGCCTTGTGAAGAGGCAAAAAAATTAAGATCATTTGTATTTTTATTAAAATCATTAAATTGAAAAGTTTTTAACGGATTTCATGCTCTTTAAGAGTAGAATGTCAGAAAGTTAAGTACGGAATCGCTGGTTGAAAATTATTTTTTGTTTCAACTTCTTTAAGCGTTTTATTCCTGACATTACATCTGTAGATAGCAAAATTTGTAATTTTTTGATTTAAAAAAAATCACTTTTTTTAAATCTAAATTATTTTTTTTCTTCTAATTTTAAAATTTTGTATATACTAATTACAAAACATGAATAAACATAACAGACGAAAGAGCAACCTTATGGCTAAACAGTGGTACCACTATTTCCTAGAATTAATATTTTCATACTTTTTAATAGAAAAATTCTTAAAATTAGTCAGTTTTCTATGTTTAGTAGAGTCACAGAAGTTTTGAAATGGTTTACAAAACTTTGATCAATTTTGAAAATTAAAATAATTTGTACAATTTTTCAAAAGGATCCCCTAATGTTTAAATGGATTTTTCTGTATTTCAATCTCGTATGAGTAACCTTACGTTTCTATGCCAAAATCAAACACTATCTTTACCGAAAATTGTTTGTTGTGTATGAAGTTTGTCCTTTTGTATCCTGTAAATCTTTCAGTTATTTTGATAGTTGGAAATTATTTTGGC
The DNA here is from genome assembly GCF_026930045.1 of Uloborus diversus. NCBI lineage: Eukaryota > Metazoa > Arthropoda > Arachnida > Araneae > Uloboridae > Uloborus > Uloborus diversus. The sequence continues at coordinate 107,902,573 of NC_072732.1, read as the reverse complement.
CGCTACTGCTTTCAGTCAGCTTATTCTAGTTCTTATTTTAGAAATTATTTTATTTTTCAAAATCTTTTTTTTTTTTGGTTAGGAAATTGTTAGTACGTGTTTTGTTTTTGATAAAATACTAATTTTCAATCAATATCACCTATTTTTTATTATCTTAAAAAACAAACATATTTTAATGGTTATAAAACTTTTTAAAAATGGGTGCTTTTAAGAGCGAATTTACACTTGATGAATGCAGTAGACCCTCGTTTTACGCGGAGGTTACGTCCCACGGAAATGCTGCGTAAATTTAGACTTAATATTAGTGTTAAAATAGTTGTTAGGTTCCATATATGAAAAAAAAAAATTCATTCTAGTGATAGATAAATATATACAATAAGTTCAATGTGTACTTATTCCGATACATATGCACAAAGAAAACATGAATTAACTTAGTGTTTATAAAAAAAAAATCTGGTTATGATATTCTTTTGATAGTCATTAATTATTTTTCTCTGTAGTTCTTTGTGGGGCATTAACGCTTCCATGATCACTCTCATTTTTTCTTTGACAATATCTTCCTTCGCAAAGAAATCGAGAAGATCATTTGCGTTGTCAAGGAATCACTCAAAATTTTCAAGGAGAAAGCTTTTGATTGTGAGTCATCAATGTCAGTATACTTGTTGGTTTTGTTCTCCTTTGTCACTTCTAAAAGCTCTTCTTCCAGCGAGCTCTAAATTATGTGAGTTTATCAACTTTACTTCTGGAAAGAGCACTAGAACCATGGCCCTATCTCCCTTATTTGTACTTCAAAATGCAGTTTATTAAGTTTTATCTGCAATCTTAGAAATTTTGGTGTTGAAGGAATGAAAATTTTTGTCTATTTGCAATAACTCATTCGCATAAAATCAAAACTTCTCCACGTGAAAAAAAATTTAGGTGTCAAATTTTAAACTGCGTATAGTCAAATCCGTGTAAAATAAACACGCGTAAATCAAGGATCTGCTATATTATTTTTTTTTATATCCTTCGAATTATAGTTTTTTTTTTTTTTAATTACGTAATTTATTTTCATTTTCCAGTAGGTACGATCTGCAAGATTGCACAAACAGTAAAAACACTGTACTGCTTGCATGTTCTTGCTGATTCACCTATTACTAAATGAATTGTTCTGTTTCCACTTCCAGTTCTTCTGCCATCCCTCTTAACTTATCAGGTTTTATTAATTTATGTTCACATCCTTGCCATTTTTTAATAACTTTCTGAAAAACAACTTTGTATAAAAGTTTCAGTAATTAATTTACTATTTTTGTAAGTGATGGTGCAATTAAGGAAAACATATTTAATACATTTGTAACTGCATGAAAACTTTTCCTGGTGTTATAACGTCCCCTTTTCCTTGCATGCAAATGAGACCTAATGTTTAAAAAATATATTGTCCAGCATTCTCCCCTTCTTGCTTTACTTTTTTATTATAACACTAGCTTTTTTAACTAACTAGCTGCATCGCCCGGCTTTGTAACAGTGTACCTTGAAAATAAAAGTTGTGTCAAATGAGGTATATTCAACAATCAGGCTTAAGTAAAAGAAAAAAAAAAGTAATGCAAAATTTACTGTCAGAATAATGTTGACAGATATTAAAAATCCCCATTAAAATTTGAACATAAATCTCTGCAAATTCCCATTTGAATGAGAAAATTTCGTAAATTAAGTTAACAGTCCCCTAAAAATACCAATTCTCAAATGAATAAGGAGAAATAAAGCTAAAACTTTATAAAGCCTCATCAGAATTAGGACGAGAGTCTCCCAAAATTTCCTGGACAATCTCGACATTAGTCCCCAAAAAATCCTTATTTGAGTGTGGACAATAGATATTAAAAAATCCCCGTCAAAATAGGGACAACAGTCCTCATTAGAATAAGGACAATAGTCCTCAAAACTTTCCACAAGAAAAAAAAATATTCCATAAAATTTCTCATTAGAATAAGGGCATCAGTTTCTCAAAATCCTCTGCAAAATAAGGGTTATAGTTTCAAAACAAGCTTATTTGGACAGATGAAATAGCTCCTAAAACCGCTTTCAGAATGTGAAGGAAAAAAAAAATCTGAATTACATTAACATTCTTTTTTTTAACCTCCCATCAGAATTAGAAGAATGGCTTTCTTTAAAGATCTCCATTAGTATATCAAAGTCAGTCCTTAAAATTCCACATTAGCAACAATCATTCTTAAATAACAACTGTAAATCCCAATTGAATAAAAGCAACCTTCCATTAATACAACTAAAATCCTTGATTATGATCTGCCGTCAGAACAAAAAAAAAATTATAAATAGCGAAAAAATAATCAAGAAGTCAAATTTTTAAATTTACATTACAGAAGAAGCCTCAAAGCAAAAGCAAGAACTTTATTTGTTCACACTCGAGAAAAAAAGACAGTGGATGTTCTCAATGATTTCATTTGCGCTAATTAAAGCTGACTCATGCAGACAATTAGTGCCCAATTTTAAATTTATTTACACAAAAATGCTTATAACTATTTTCCTGGAATTTTCAAATCCGGAGGGAAAAATCTACTAATGGGGTTTTTTGCAGGCTTTCCTAATGAGACTAAAATTGAGACAATCCAATACGTATTTCGGTTAGAGAGCTGTTTAATGCCACTTTTGGGTCATAAAATTAAAATTCAAACAGTTTGGTACTAGGGTTTCTGCTACGGTCACAATTGTGGCAAAATGCTAAAATACTATTTAAATTATGAAAGTGAAGCAAGGCATTTTTGCTCAAATAAAAGAAAAAATAAACAAAAACGATGCATTAATGCATTATTTCAGAGAGGAAGTAAGCATGGCAATAGTGAACTTAATCTTTTTATAAATTGTTACTAAAATGTTTAAAATACTAAAAAATTCAACAATACTTTGTCTTTATGGGTATTATGTTCTCAGAATAAATGAGTTATAATAATCATTTTAAAAATCGTACTTGTGTTCTCTCTCAATGCTTAGTATAAATCTAAATTTTCTATTTCAAAATTAAGAAAAATGTTAGCTGCCGTCTATTTTTTTTTTCAAAGATCTCTTGGCTGAGTATAGAATTTCACTTTCAATTGGAGATGAAACACATAGAGGCAGAAAGATATGAAAACATATTCCTTAATCATCGACATTTTAGCATTTTGCTAAGTCTTTGTTCACAATTTTTTGAACTCAGCTTAAACTCTGTTCAGTGCTTTTTTAGATTTTGAAAAAATCCTAGAACCGGGAGAGGGGGCAGAATTACCTTCTTGCCAAATTTGGCTAAGATCCAATGTAAACTGTATAGGGAATGCACATAGTTGTAGAGGGAACACACCACACATATATAATATACAGTCTGACCTCCATATATCGAAGTAGCAAATTGCCGGAAAAAAATTCGATATATAGAAATTTTGATGTATAGAAACGATCTTATTTTATCATAAAAATCTCCTAAAACATTAAAATTAAAGCTACGTTTCGTGTATGAAACCTAATTTCTAACTTATACAAGCATCAGATTAAATGAAAGTTAATAATTGAAAAATTAATAGAAATGACATATTTTTGCACCTTCATACATCTTCATTCTTCGGTAATTCAACTTTATCCGCAACATTAGGGGATTTTTGTTTTGACAATGTAATCGAGAGAAAAATAAAAAATCAACCTACTTATCTTGAATGATTTTTACTGAATCTAAAAAGACTAGGAATGATAATCAACTGACAAAAGGGATAACTTGAAACCGATTTTACAGTGTTACTGGTTACAACTAAGATTTGAAATAAACTTGTGGGAATTTAAGAACTCCAGAACGGAATAACGACCTATCTACACACCCCTCAACCCCAAATTCCTTATGAGTTTTGTAGGACTCGACCGATGCATCGGCGCCGATGGTTCAACAATTTAGCCATCGGCATCGGCGGCCGATGCTAACTTGCTGGAAACATCGGCCCATCGGCCTTAAAAAACATCGAAAAGCCGATGGAATTGGCCGATGTTTTCGAAAAAAAAAAAAGGACCTTTGCTGTTTTACTTTTAATACAAAGTAAAGGGAGTTATTGTTTTTACATAAAATTTTTTGCTTAAATTTCAGTATGAATTTCTAGTCAGCCCTGAAAGAGTTTTTAATACTGCATTCAAGTACCAAACAAGTTAATTATAGCGTTTTTTTTTTTTTTTTTTTTTTTTTTTTTTTTTTGCGGCAGGACCTACGTGTATCTCTCATAAGTCATAACTCAAAAATGGTAAGCTGTAGAAGGTTAAAATTTTGCATGGGGAGTGTGCATACGTTCCCAGTTGTGCACTTTCCTTTTTGATTTTTATCGGGTGTTCTAAAAAGCCTATTTACTCATTTTTTTTGTTTCTATTAATTACTTATTTTAATGCAAAACTAATATAGCAACTCAGACTAGGCGATCATTTGGTGATATATTGCTGAATTGGAGACTAACTTGGAAACTAATGCGAGATGTCGAAACCGTTTTTGTGTCATTTACTTAGATTCCTGTTGAACCGAAGGTAATTTTTAATTTTTCGATATTTATAATATGAATCACAGTAATGCAGTCTTTTCTGTATCGCTTCAGTGGAGTTACAAGTTTGGGGCCCGTCGAAATACGTTTTGGGGATTTATTTCTCTATCACCGAAGCTGTAAAACATTTATCATAAGCATTTTTGTAACTCCTACGGTACCCCTATGGGTATGGAGCCTCTCGCGCAATTGCAACATTTGCTATATTTTAAATTCGCCGTTGCACGTCAAAACAAACTCGGGTGCAAGTTCTAAAAGGGTTTTTCTGCTCAATGTTTATGATTATTTTGAACTCAATTTTTTACGACTATTTTTTGTATTTCCGAGAACACTTGAGTACCCCCCTCCTTCTATTTCTGAAATTAAACTCAAGTTGTACTTCCGAGTTGTTTAAAACTAACACCATTCATCAACTTAGAATTTTTTTTTCAAACTTTATCTATTGTTTAGGAAAAATTTAACCCATTTATGTAAGAAATTGATTAAAGACGTTTTGAATAGTGACATAATTCGAAATCAAAGAGACTTCTGAATTTTTTCTTCGAAAATGTTGTAGTAGATTCAGAAACCCTTCCGACACGTTGGTCGTAGCGGTTCTCTACTAAAAAAATGTGGCCGAAGTTGTGTGTATGGGGCCGACGTTTAATGTTGCGACTTACTCCAAAATCGGAGGGTGACTCTTTCCCCCCCCCCCCTCCCACAACATTTCAAGCATTTCTTAAATATTTAGCGATTATTTATTTTGCTCAAGAAATGTCATTTTGCGTTGTATTTCTCATACTTGTTTCACCTGTATTTCGTAATGCGCCATCTTTTTTGCATCATTTATAGCGATCGATTTTTTTTCTATTGTAAGTAACTATTTTTATGTATTTATATAAAATCAATGAATAAGTTATTTTCGTTTTCATCATATTTTTAATAATATGTTATAGAAAAGTTTCAAGGATTATGCAATTTTTTAAATTTCAGAAAATTATTGTTAAATTGAAAAATTTAATTAGAACTTATTTATAGGGCTTCATAAAAGATTAAACAATCAAATTGTTCAATATTATGTGTGGAAACATCAGATCAAGTAGTATATATATTCAGTTAATAATAACTGGATATAAATATCGAGTTTATTTATTGTAGCTGCATATTAAGAACCTCGTTTCTTCCATGGCTATTTCTTTTTTCAGCAAAAAAGTTACGTCACTGTTATAGCTTTTATGAAAAATACAAACTTTTCTATTCATAAATTTTAAATAATTATAAAAATATTCCTATTATGATTTAATATTGTAATTTATTTGTTGCCCTTTATGTTTAATTTGATGACTTAAAAATGTCTACGTGCAGTCTTTCCACTTTAATTGCGTAATTTGTTGACGATTTCATATTTTTATTTTTCTTCTTATTATTTTTTGAATGATTAAACAACATAATTTAAATTTTTTAGCTATGTATATTGTACCTAAATCCATACATTATTACATTATTATTAAAATCTTAGTTATGTGTTCAATTTAAATATATAAATCGATTGGTTATTTTTTTTTTTTTTTTTTTTGGCTGTTGTTTCCTTCCTCTTTTATCATACAGCAGTCAAAAAAGGAGAAGCATAACTACACCCTATACAGATTGTACATAGTATGATCCAAAAGTTCGGGGACAAGATGTATAAAACCTTACCCAGAATAGTTCACATTACCGAAGCACATCCACCTTCAAAGGGTCATCTTGAGGCACTATGTACTTCTGCCAATGTTCATATAACTTTTGGAAACATTCCTGAAAGCCATTTTTCGGAACCTTCTGTGATGCAGCTTTATCTTCTCCTGACGGAAGAAAGCTGTGTCTATGGAAATGTTTTTTGCTGGGAACAGGTAAAAGTCACACGGAGCTAAGTCCGACGAAACGTTACGTTATTTGTTTGTCATATCAGAGTATTGACGAACCGTGCATCCTCAACATGAAAGTCGCCTTCTTCCCCACGATGAAGTTAAAGCAGCAGCGCAAGAGGCCTTACAGGAGGTGGCGAAAAATGGCTGCCAGGAGTGCTTCTAAAAGCTATACGATCGTTGGCAGAAGTGCATAGTCGTTCAAGGTGACTATTTTGTAGATAGATGTGCTTCGGTAATGTGAACTATTCAGGGTAAGGTTTTATACAGCTTGTCGTCGAACTTTTAGATAATACTACGTACGTATGAGTTTTCAACTTACTATTTCATGACGTTTTTGAGAGACGCAAATTTATGCGCATGAAGATATCACAAGACAATTTGCGATAATTAACTGAGTAGGTGTTCAAAATGGATATTTTGGTCATCTATAAGTTTAGATTGGGTGATCGTAAAATAGAATTTTAGGTCGAAATTTGATTTTTTTTTTTTTTTTGTGATTACAATTCCCTATTCGTAGAAAGGAAGTAAAGTGAAATGAATAAATGACCCTTTAAATCCTGACAAATAGCAATTTATTTCTGTTAGATTTTTTTTTTTGCCATCGGTCAACGGCATCGGCCATCGGCAATCGGCCATCTGGAGAAAAACAATCGGCATCGGCCCATCGGCCAAAAAATGCCATCGGTCGAGCCCTAGAGTTTTGTAGCAACCTTTAGTGAACATAATTTTCTTCCCTTAACTTCATTTTTCATGTGACAAAGTCTAAAATGGAAAAAAAAATCTACGAATGTCTCGAATTTTTTTTTTGACGTATAGATATTTTTTTGATATATAGAAACAATTTTTCTATGTAATGAACATAGAAATTTGCTGGGATTTCGATATGTAGAAAATTTTGATATGTGGAAGTTCGATATATGGAGGTTCGACTGTATTTTATATGGATTGCTTAATCAATTAATATTATCAATAAAATGCATTTATATTATATTTAAAAACTTGTTTTTACAGATCATATCAGGAGGGTCTGAACCTTGCATTAATCACTGGAGTTTGGATGGTAATCTACAAATAGAAGTTCCAACTTCCGCTACGAATATATACAGTATTGGTATAAATTCAAGTCTTACACAACAGGTATTGCAAAGCTATGAAAAGTTTCTTCATTAATTTTGTAGAAATGCTGCATAAATTTATTCAGAAATCTTTTCAAACTAGTAACTTATCTTTTTACTTTATAGATTCTCAGTGCTGCCGGAAGTAGCTGTAAAATTGATGTTTGTACAGACTTTAGATATAGAGACTTTTCGTTGAGCTTCTGTTGATATCTAGATTTCCACATTTATCATTTTTATCATGTTTCAAATGTATTTTCATCAAATGTTTGTTTACTGTGCATAAGCAAAATTTCATCTTTGAAATAAACAAAACTGTATTTTAAGAATTTGTTGTCTGGTATTGTTATTGATTAACAATTAAGAAAATATTTTCAAAACGGAACATTTCCATGGAAGTATACTGTGAAAAATGTTTATTCAATGTTGATTTTTCTAATTATTGATTTGATTAAGGTATTACAGTTTCCTTTACACTTTCTTTTTATTAGCTTACAGAAAGAAATATTATCAAGTATTCAAATTGTAAAGTAGTCTGTAATCTTTTTTTTTTTTTTTTTTGTAAAACTTTAAAATTATGTCAGTTTTTACCTTGGTAACATTTGGTAAGCTTGTAATGTAAAGCAAGCTTAAATTCCTAATAGTTTGTGTCACAGAAAATAATAATTGTATGGATGGAAATATCTCCGATTTTTAACTTAAAAAAAAAAAAAAAAAAAAAAAAAAAAAAAAAAAAAAACAAGGAATAGCACATTTTATGAATTCACAAAGGTTAGGAACAAGATTCTGACCTTATTATTGGAAATTACTGCTATTTAAACACTTTAAAAAATTCTTTAACACACTTTAACTACTTTTAATACACTTTAAATATGCACACTAACACTTTACAAATGTGTTATATTGTTTTAACTGTAGAGGAAACACAAACATATGTACTTTGGCAGAAACAAATTATTATTCCTTTTTAAAGTGAAGTCTTATAATGAGACAGATCGTGTAGAATAAAATCTTTTTAAAAAGAGATGTTTTTCACTAGGGATGCATTAATAAGCAAATTGGCCGATTACCAATTAATCTGCTGTTGTTATTTGTCCGATTAATGATCATGACAATTCTGAAATACTTATGTTTTTGCGTTGAATTTGAAAGTTCCCAGATTTAATTCTTCATATTGGTGCTGCGTGAATAAAGTGAGGGTTATTTTCAAAATTTCATTTAGCTTAGCGCAAATTTTGTATTGTTTTTCTTTATTTTAGGCAGTACATTTTCATGCTACTTGAAGAAAATTGCATTCATTTATTGTTAATAAATTTATTCATCTTGATTTCTTGTTCAAAGAACACCTAAAGATTTACAAATTATTCAAAAGTATTTAATATTTTACCCACTAGATTAATCAGCAAATTTCGACCGATTAATGAGGATTGCCAAACAATTAGCGCACCTACTTTCCACAGATAAAATTATTTTCAAGAATATACAATTAGAAATATCAAATGATGTTCTTCAAAATGAAAACCAATAGACAAAGTGAATAAAGAGAAAATCTAATTTGTATTTTATTTATTGTTTATTTTAACTTGCTTTAAAGATATGATGTAAGCATTTAAGAAACTATTTTACTCTATGTTTAGTTATATGATTTAAACTTATTTCATATAATTATACTTCATTCTTTAAAAAGAGAAAGAGAGAAGGACTACAACCTTTGCTTTCATTTTTTTAAAGATATATAATATTGGTGCAAAATAGAATGTTTAAATTTTTGTTTAGTGAGAAAATTAAATTTTGTACAATGTAATATTGACTGTGGTATACAGATACTTTTATCAAATTAGAATTAAATAAAATATTTAAGAAAGAAAGTAGGAACATTCATAACTAACTTTCAGTAAACTTTTGTGAGAGTTATTTATGCGAGATCCTGGGGTGAGAGTGTTAAATATCCTAAAGAAACGAAGTGTCAATCGACACCGATCTTTTTTGTTCATGTTCTTCAAGAGCTATTTTTAACAAAGTTTGTTTGAAGCAAACCCATGTTTTTGTTCAGGATCAATATTTTCCTTAATTTTCCCCATACATAGGTACTAATGTATAAAATTTTTAACCGCCCAAAATGGAAGGAAAAAATGTTTGAATCAAAAAATTCAATATGAGGACACCCTCAACAAGATCTTCCAAACAAGAAAAAAATGAGATCCTTCAAGCAAAGAAATGTTTGTTCCAGTCTACAAACACACATTTTCTTATCTCAAAACCAATTTTAAAAAGTTTGGTGCTTAATCATTTCATTCATTTTTGACTGTTTTTGCTTTTAGTGATATTTTTTTAAAGATGCATTAACGCATAGCTGCCAAGTGCTCCGTTTTTCCCGGAGTTTCTCCGATTTTTATTGCGTACTCCGAAAATCCGATTAATTCCAAAAAACTCCGTTTTTTGACTTTGCTTGTACACTTTTTGATTTCTGAGGAAAAAGAAGAAATTTTCCTATCCTGGAAGGTAGAAATTGTGCACAAACTCAACAAAAGAGGAGGCAATTTAATGCCCTGGAAGCATTAGTGTCAAGATAAACACTGAGTGGGAGCGCTAATCGATCGGAGAACATCGTTTTTTATTGAGCATTTCAGCTACGTGCAAAACGTAGCCGCCATGTTTGGTCATTCAGAAGATGGAAGTAGACGATGCTTAAGTGCTTTCGTTTTCAAAGACAAAGCAGAATTGGGGGTTTCTTTTAACTGCAAACTAATGAAAATCAGCAAAATGTGCTGCAAAATGTTTTTTTTTTTTTTGGTTATTTTAAGTAATTTTATTGAGAAATGAAAACAAGTATACTATTTAAAATTTCATCTTATCCCTATTGCTTTGGACACGAATGTGCTAAAGATTCTCAATTAAATTGTAGTTTCATGGGGATTTTTTATTTTCAAATTATTTTCATGCAACAAATTCAAAATTTTATATCTGAATTTTTGACTTAGTCGCCATATTTGGTCATTTGCGAGATTTAAGTACACAAAACTCTTAAAGTGGCCAAGTTTTCAAAATCGGAATTAGATGTTTATTGCAATGCGAACTATTGAAAATAATGCGAAATGGGCTTTTTTTTTTTTCGGAAAATTCTTAATTTTTTTCTTGAAAAATGAAAAAAAAATTTCTTCAGAATATTATGTTATCCTGATTGGTTTGGATGCTAATGTGCTAAAAACTGTCTATTTCATCTAAGTTTTAGTTTTTTTTTAAGGATTATTAATTATTTATAATTACTTTTAATGCAACAAATTCAAAAATCTATCATCTTAAATTTTTTGCATTGTTGCCATGTTTGGTCATGTGCAACATGGAAGTAGACAAGACTATTAATAGCCTAAGTTTCCGAAAACAGAATTGGTTGTTTGTCTCAATGCAAACTATTAAAAATAACAAATGGCAAAAAGTTATGTTTTTTTTTTTAATTATTTTTTTGAAAGAGAAATTTTATCTGTATTTGATCCTTATTGCCTCGGAGGCTTTGTTATAAGCTGAAACCATTTCATCTAAAATGAAGGTTCCTGCTGACTTCTCATTTATTTATTTATTTTTTAAAATAAATCAGAAATCTATTTTAACTTGAATTTTCCATGTACAAAAAAAGTATTGAATGACTCTATTTTAAAATGTGTGAAGTCCTATTTATCTATTTTTTTCATGAAAGTTGTAAAAACTGCCCCATCTCCCCTCCAGTTTGTGTTTCAAAACTTGGTGACAGTTGTGGCCACTAAGTTTTTGGAGTCTAGTGGCCACTGGCCACTTAGATTTCCAAGTCTTGACCTTTACTATGAAGTTGCTTTACTTCCAAGTATAAGAAGTAATCGTGTTTTTTTTTTATCTTCAATATATTCTTATGCAATGCATTTTCAATACATGTAGGATATGTATAAAGGAATATTTTAAAAAAGGATTGCAGTTTTATTAAGTCAAACAGTAATCATGTTTTTTTTTTTTTTTTTCAATATGTACTTACGTAATGATGCTTTTTTAATGTAAAATATTTTTATCTTATACTTGGTTGTAGTTTTGTTGAAAATCTAACATGAAAATTCAGAAACGCATTGTAAGGGTGCTTAGAACTTATAGAAGCTTACGGTACAGAAGGAAGGTTTAGCACAGGCCACGATTTGGTGCTCCTATTTTAACCCTCATTGCTCCTATTTTTTCCCTTAAGTGCTCCTATTTTTTTTATCTTGAGGTTGGCAGCTATGCGAAATTAAGCCTTCTTTTATGCTTTTTTCTTTTTTAAACTTTTACGAAAAAGGTTAATAAAACAGAGGAGGGGGATTGACAGGGGCGCTCTGAACTTAAATTTTGGGGGGGGGGGGAGTGGAAATTTCCAATTTGCCAAATGGCATAGTTGCTAAATGTAATTATGTCCCTAAATTTGCGAAATCATCAGACAAAATTTGCAGAATGAGGGAATTATTCGGGAGGTCACAGTAGCGTCTTGTGACTTTCCATCAGGACACCCCTAAGAAAGGATTTTTTAAATATAAAAATTGATGCTCATTTTTAATCTGGAGCCGATTCCCTTCCCACTATTTCGCAACTGGTATATAACACGATGTTATTCTAGACAGTTTGATGTATTTCCTGTGTTTGTAGTGTAAATAGTGTAGAAATAAAAAGAAATGATTGTCCCCCCCCCCCCCCAGGATACAATGAAACTTTATCTGTTGTGAAAGACATTAGAAATGTTTAATAAATAAATTAATTGTTATTTAATGAGCTAGGTGTAGAATCTGTTCATAAGATTCTTAAAATTCATAATCTAATATATGACATAGAATATTTTCAACTCAAACTATGCAGAGCGTTTTTTAATTTGAAACTTTCGTTTCAGGGGAATTCCGTAGTATATCAGTCACAGTTTTAGCAGTTTTTATAGAGTCTTTAGATTTGAAAGTATGGCTGAAGTATCGATCACTATAAAAATTTGTTTTCATTTTAACTGTGCTGACGTAAGGCACTGCTTGTTTTCCATTATTTGTGGGTAACATGGCCTGTATATATGATTCATGCTGTCTCCCAAATTCGCATCTTTTGTGCATGTTGATCTGGATTGGAAAATCGCATGGTTCCCATGGCCGTCGAGATGTTGGTACTGGGTCAGATACAGCGCCAATTGGCGCACAGTTAGACGCTAGTACAAAGCCTTCCACTCCATGAGGGGTCTGCACATATAACCAATCAGATTCCTGATACAAAGCGGTGACTAATGTACCCATTGGGAGAGAGGTTTGCTGGAATGGTGGTTTACAGCCGATATGAGAATGCAATCTCGAGCATTGCATCACTACCATAGGAATATTTGCTGGAGAAGCTTTAGATGCACTGCTTAGAAGACTACTTGCATCCATGTCATAACTGTTTTTTGACAAGTCCTTGCTGTCTGACTTTTGTTTTGCGAGCTCAGAATGTGCTTGCTCGTGTGATAAATCTGAAGAACGTGGATTAGGAAACACTTTACTATTTTCATGCTGGCAACTATGTGACTTTAATGCTGAATCCGTCTTACTCATTCCCGTTTTCTGTGAATTCCATGTTTCATCTTCATGCAGTAAGAATTCTCTTTTTCGTTCGACTATAGATTCCTCGGGCCACAAACTGTGGTTAGGTTCTCCAATCCTGGCAAGCCATTCTTGTATGCTTTCTTCTGTTTTGATTTTAGCTATATCAGAAAGAGGATCTTTAATATTTGATGAATCATAGGTGTGTTTCTTTGATTTAGAGAACTCTTTACTTATTGTAGCATTCTGAAACCTTTCACGAGAATATTTTTGGACCGGACCCTGTCGTGACAGATCATTTTTCTGTGGAAAAGATTGTTGCAGTGCTGCGGCAGTTTTATCTCCTGCCTTTGCAATAGGTTTCATCAACGACAGAGGAAAAGTTCGATCTTTCATGCTTCGTTTTGGTTTGACTGGTGAACTAGATTCAATTCCTTTGGTAGAGCTGTTTGTTTGAGTATCATTTTCTAACACATCACTTTTAGAATGTTCTATCACATGAGAAGGAAACTTATTATCACAGTTTTTAAAAGCCTCACCGCTAGTCTGCTTGTGATTCAAAACTGACCAAGTCAATGTAGTATGTTTTGCATCACTAAGGACTGACGATTCTGAATTAGAATGCTCAGGATCTTCTGTATGTTTTGAATTACAATCTGTTTTACTCTGAGGAACAGAGTTTTGTGCCGGAATATTAAACGGATACATTTTCATCGGTATCGTATTATTATCACAATCTTCTTCTGATTGACTAGTAGTATCGCTTTTCAAGTTCAGAGAATCTAAGTTTTTATTATTTTCATTCAGCTCAAAGTCATTTTCGGATGGTTTACAATCCTCTTCTGAGGCATATTCATCTGTATCTTCACTTGCTACTTCTAGCCAGTTTTTTGATGAAAGACCATAAGCTGGATTTTTTGTAACTTTTACTTCGCAACTTGTGGAATTCAATTCAGTTGGTAATTCACCAGATGAATCCTGAATCTGAAAGAAAACAAAACTTTGAATTTGAATGCGAAATAATAAAATTTTCTTAATACCATTTGAACCCAGTTGCAGAAACAGTGACGCTGCTGTGTGTGTAACAAATTCTTGAGAGAATCTGCAGACTACCTCTTAAGTGGGGGGGTGAAGAAAAAATCAAAAATTTTAAAGAAAAAATCTCGAATTTCTGCAAACGATTTGTATTGTACTTTAGGAGACATAATCCATAGGTAGCATGCACTTATAGCTTTTAATTTTTGCATCTTAGTTTTAAATATTCCTTGGAGCCTATTTGGATTTTTCTCAAAAAAAATCAGTGGGTGGGCATTTGAATACTGTTAGGGCTCAATATTGTAAACAATCAATAAAATATAATTCAATAAAGGCATAAAAATGCTGTACACTACACCAATAGCTTCACGGGGGGGGGGGGGATCTTCCCCAGGTGTCACCCAAAATTTATTAAAGTGTAAATGAAAAAATATATAATTCATTTTTGAAAATTTCCCCAATTTTTAAAATTATGGATAACCTATCAAACTCAGTAGCATCAACGAGGCAGGGTTCGTACGCTCCTTCAAAACTCCTCCAATACTCCTTCATTTAGGAAATTCTTTTGAAGCGCCCTTCAAACTCCTTCATTTTGGTTTTAACTCCTTCAAAACTCTTTCTTTCTTAGTTCAAGACTACATATTCTTCTATGACAATAGCTTAAAATATTTCAATCGACAACTTAACTTCGTCACAAGGGCAATTTCAATGTAAATTCATATATTTGTTTCATAAAGATGTGACTTACATATTGATCATAGAAGTCATAAAAGTTGTAGTTGAAAATATTATTAGAAACTAAGACATTTCCCAAGTGAAGTAAAACATGCTTAAATGGTGCTTGGCTATTTTTTCAAGCTTTATGATTATTGTTTTTCTTTCCACCACACTCTGAGCAGCAAAAGTCAGGTTGTCTAATTATTTAAATATTTATAAATACATACGTTGATGTACTATACTAAGTGAGTGTGTTAAAAAAACAATTGTTTAGTAAATCAATGATATGATATTGTAAAAAGGATCATCTATTAGTGATGTCATGCCTTGAGGGGGAGACGGGTTCATGAAATTGTGATAAAGGGAAGAGAGAGGGTGACATCACAGTTATTGTAACAATATGTTTATAAAAAATATAACATGTGACAAGAGGAGGAGTTACGTGAAGTGTGACACTTTGTGATAAGTGTGGAAGACGGTCAAATATGTTGAAAAAAAGTGAAACATCATTAAATGACAGCCCATTAGTATTCCTTCAAAATCTCATTTTACTCCTCCAAAACTCCTTCATTTCATTTCTGAAATTGAGTACGAACCCTGTGGGGGGAGGTCGCACCAGATGACATACTTCTGATTCATTCCACGTCAAGTGACCTACGGGTCCCCACTCGACCATCTACAATTTGGATGAAATTTTATAGAGGTATAGAGATGTGTGTGCCTTTGAAACTAACCTATGCAAATCTTCATCTTCCTAGATCCAAATCCTGAGGATCTAAGATCTGCGAAAAATGTGATCCAAAATGGCGGATCAGCTTTTTGTGCCAAATTTGCCAAGTTTATAGTAAGTTAACAGAAAATTTTACTACATTGGAAGCCTTAAATTTTTCGCGTAGTAAGTACGTTTAGCTGTTAATATAAGTATTTTTGTGAATTTGAGCTAGTTGGAGTTTGTGTAGCATGCACGTAAACTTGTGAAAAAGAGCAATGGGGAAAATTTTTCCAGGTTTTTCGGTTCATTAAATCTGAACAAAAATAATTCAAAAGCTCATGCTTCGTGATTACATTGTGAAAATACTTGTTTTTAATGGTTTTTTAGTTGCAGAGCTAAAATATTTATTTTCTAAAACATATTGTCATCCAAAGTGGCTATCAAAACCGTTCAAATGGAAAACAGCCTATATTCAAAGCGCTATAGCTCGTTTGGCATCTTGCATCTTCTTTCCATTAAAACCATTAGAAAGAGCATATTTTTTCTAATAAGTTTTTCTTCGATGGTATTCTTTCGTTTAAGGATAAAAAAAAATGAGCTCGAAAGTCTGTGACATAACGAATTGCTATGTTTCAGAGCAGGTTGCAGAAAATTTTATCCCACTGGAAGCCTGTGTTAGGGGCTTAAAGTACGTTTAATCGGTTATATATTCAAGTATTTTTGTGAAATACTTGTGTTCGTTAGATTATGTGTAACAAGCGTTTAAACTAGTGAAAAAACGCGATGGGGAATTTTTTCCCACGATTTGAGGTTGTCATAAAATCGGAATAAAAATAATTCCAAGGATCATGCTTCGTGATTCTATTGTAAAAATACTTGTTTTTAATAGGCTACAATTGCAGAGCTTAAATATCTATTTTATAAAAGATACTGTCATTCAAAGTAGCTATCAAAAGCGTTCAAGTGAAAAATATCCTATTTTCATAGCGCTGTATCTCAAGTTCGTCGCCTCGCATCTTAATTTCGTTAAGACCATCAGAAAGAACATTTTTTCCTATCAAAATAAGTTTTTTCCATCGATAGTGTTCTTTTAAATAGATGTTTAAACATGAGCTTCAAAAACTGTTTGTCGTTCGCACGAGAAAAGCTCGTTCTACAAATTATAACGGGTAGTGATTGCCTTAAAAACGGGTTTATGGTGGTTTATAGCAGCTACTAGTCAGAATTAGTTTTTATTTATCTTTAAAAAGATATTTTGCAAATGAAATATGACAGAAAAAGAAAATTAACTCGTTTTGTCTGATGTGTTCTGTCTGTTTCCAGAACAAGATATTCTTCTGTTTTTATCATATTTAATTTGCAAACTTAACTTATAAAAGAATAAAAACTAATTCTGACTAGTAGCTGCTACAAACCACTATAAACCCGTTTTTAAGGCAATCACTACCCGTTATAGTTTGTAGAACGAGCTTTTTTCTCGTGTGAACGACAAACAATTTTTGAAGCTCATGTTTAAACAATTATTTAAAAGAACACCATTGAAGAATTTGATAGGTAACAAGAACTTCTGTCTAGAACTAGACGAGCCTACTTTCCCGTATACCCATACTACTTTCTAGTACCTGATCAATATTCTCAAAAATAGCTAAAATCCCAAATTTTTTCAAACATATTTTTAAAATACTTTAAGCTGATTTCTTGGAATAAAATATATTCCTCACTCATCTAAAAAAATTAAATGCTTAAAAAAAAAAGAAAAAGAAAAAAAATAGCAGCAACTTTTAAACAAAGCAGCTAATACACTTTTTTACATTAAAAAAATCTTTAACAGCTTTCAAAACGAAAAAAAAAATTTAAATTAATAAGCTCATTAAAATAAATACATCATATCAAAAAAAAAAAAAAAATCGTTTCTTTTTGTCTGTTGCCAAAAACAATTTTTTAAATGAATTAATGCACTTACCAAAATAAATAACAATAAAATTTCAACTTAAAGAAATAATTTTCATTGTCAAAAAAAAAAAAAAAAACAACTCCGCATATCTTTATGTAGAAACATAAATGACTTCGAGTTTATTCGCCGAAATCTGAATACCTAAATTGGCAACTCCAACGAACTATAGGGGGCACTGCAGTCACTGTCTAATGGCCGACGAAAAAACTAAAACAAACGCATCTGGTAACGAAGAAAATGTTAAAAGTGTTGTGATTTTTGTTCGTATGTATGATTTCTTTGTTTTATCCTTTATAAATCTATATTTTAAGTCCTGAGGATATTTTGGCCCACGTAGAAAGAGATTAGAATTCAAGAAGCATTACTAAACATCAAACATTAATGCAAACTACGTAGTTCATAGTTCTAAGCAGCCATTTTCACGATGTTGAGTTCGATATTTATCAATTCTTGATAAAACTAAATAATAATTGTGGCCTGACAAGAATAACAATTAATGCTAGAAAATTTAATGTGACATTACAAATTATTACCAAAAGAAGATGATACTTCTTTGCTTTGCTTGGCTAGCGCTTATTGTTTTGCATTTGTAGCTGAGGTATTTCTCTCGAATTCCCGAATCGGTTAATTTAAAATTTTTCTGTTTCGATGTTTCTAATTTCGGAGTTACGATTTAATTATTCATGTTATGCAAATCATCTACAAAATTATTACGGATATATGGTGGTAGTTTTCTTTTCAGTTGATTGACCATTATTTCTTTTTACTTATCGAATTCTGTAATCTTACTATCATTTTATTCCACTCATGATAAAAATTAAAAATGGTTTAACTAAAAACGCGAAATCTCGCCAAGGCTACTTTGCTCGCACAATACTAAAACTATTCGCAACTCCAACGAACTATAGGGGGCACTGCAGTCACTGTCTAATGGCCGACGAAAAAACTAAAACAAACGCACATGGTAACGAAGAAAATGCTAAAAGTGTTGTGATTTTTGTTCGTACGTATGATTTTTTCGCTTTATTCTTTTTAAATTAATTTTCAAAGTCTTGTTGATATTCTGACCCACGTAGAAAGAAATGAGAATTCAAGAAGCATTACTAAACGTCAAACATTAATGCAAAGTACGTAGTTCATAGTTCTAAGCAGCCATTTTCACGATGTTGAATTCGATATTTATCAATTCTTGATAAAACTAAATAATAATTGTGGCCTGACAAGAATAACGATTAATGCTAGAAAAGTTAATATGACATTACAAATTATTACCAAAAGAAGATTATACTTCTTTGCTTTGCTTTGGCTAGCGCTTATTGTTTTCCATTTGTAGCTGAGTTATTTCTCTCGAATTCCCGAATCGGTTAATTTAAAAATTTTCTGTTTCGATTTTTCTAATTTCTGAGTTACGATTTAATTGTGTCATGTTATGCAAATCATCAACAAAATTCTCACGGATATATGGTGGTAGTTTTCTTTTCAGTTGATTGACCATTATTTCTTTTCACTTATCGAATTCTTACTACCATTTTATTCCACTCATGATAAAAATTAAAAATGGTTTAACTAAAAACGCGAAATCTCGCCAAGGCTACTTTGCTCGCACTATACTAAAACTATAACCCTAAACAAATTTGGCGAAACCTTTCAGCTGAGAATAAAAGGAATAAAGTAAATTCTTTCTCGGTTATTCATTTTGTTCTACGATAATATATTCAAGAAAATATTTTGCATACTGTCCATTCCAACTAAATGCTGCTGTAAAATATGGTAAGTTTAATTAATTTAAGATTAAAAAAAACCCCATATTCTTACAAATTCATACAAAACAATAAAATTTTTTACCTTGTATAACGTTATCCAAGTTTGTTAATCCAGAATTTTCGCTTTCACCAATTATTAAGGAAATAATGAAAACTAACATTATTTTGAGAAGCTCGAGAATACTACTAAGGGACGAATTAATTTCTGTAGCTGAAAGCAAACTAAGACACATCGATTGCGTTAATAAATACTCAGAACAAACTGCCTGTGTTTACGTCAACAGACACACGTGGAACGCAACGTGGCAATGTTTTAGTTTCATTTGCAGTTTTGTAAATCACCGCAAGGTAGCGTATTCGAGCGCTGGAGTTCCGAATAACCCTAAACAAATTTGGCGAAACCTTTCAGCTGAGAATAAAAGGAATAAAGTAAATTCTTTCTCGGTTAAACATCTTTCATTTTGTTCTACGATAATAAATTCAAGAAAATATTTTGCATACTGTCCATTCCAACTAAATGCTGCTGTAAAATATGGTTAATTAAATTAATTTAAGATTAAAAAAAACTCATATTCTTACAAATTCATACAAAACAATAAAAATTTTTACCTGGTATAACGTTATCCAATTTTGTTAATCCAGAGTTTTCTTGTTTATGCTTCCATCATTTAATACTTTTTTGAAGGAAATAAGGAAAACTAACATTATTTTGAGAAGCTCGAGAATACTACTAAGGGACGAATTAATTTCTGTAGCTGAAAGCAAACTAAGACACATCGATTGCGTTAATAAATACTCAGAACAAACTGCCTGTGTTTACGTCAACAGACACACGTGGAACGCAACGTGGCAATGTTTTAGTTTCTTTTGCAGTTTTGTAAATCACCGCAAGGTAGCGTATTCGAGCGCTGGAGTTGCGAATTAAAACTTTAGCGTAAAAATAAAAACAAGTCAGATCAACAATAATTATTTCACAGTCAAAACCATAGCTGTGGAGTCGGAGTCGATCTCATTTTGGGGTAAAGGAGTCGGAGTCGAATATCTAAGAATCGGAGTCAGTCACTTGTCCTCCGTGTATAAATTTTTGCCAAAGCTACGAAGTCAGAGTCAAGTCGGGGAGTCGGAGTCCGATTAATTGTCGGGCATAGAAGTCGGAGTCAAGTGCCCCTAAATTCTCGGAGTCGAAGTCTGGAGTTTGGCGTCAAGAGCTATTTCCAACAAAATTTTGAAAAAAATCCGCCTTCAAGTACGGAATCTACATTGACTTTCAGTTTCCCCGTAGGCGCTAATGTTAAGGGATTTGAACTGTTCAAAATTGAACGGAAAATTGTTCAAATCAAAAAGATATTTTATATACAAGTTTTTCATCAAAAGCTTTTTCCTACAAAGTTTGTTTGAAGCAAATTCGCCTCACAGTTCGGAATTGCCTTGAATTTCCCCGTAGGCGCTAATGTTAAGTTTTTTTGAACTGTTCAAAATTGAACAAAAAATAGTTCAAATCAAAAAGTGAAATATGGGAATGAGGTGTCCTCGCCGAGATCTTTCGAACAAAAAAAAGTTTGTTCGAATCGGACTATTCATTCAAAAGTTATTAGGGGGGGGGGACAGACAGACAGACCGACAGACATTTTCCCCCATCTCAATACCCTACTTTCCAGTTTTTAATTTTTTAATATTTATTTAATTATTTTATTTATTTTTGACTTTTTTTTTTTGTTTTTTGCGATATTTTTAAGATGCATTAAGCCTTCTTTCATGCTTTTTTCTTCTTTTTCTGACTTTTACTGGGAAAGTAGGCTAAAAATACGTTCTTTCTAATGGTCTTAGCGAAATAAAGATGTGAGGGGACAAACTCTTGAAGCTACAGCGCTTTGAAAATAGGATATTTTTCACTTGAACGGTTTTGATAACTGTTTTGAATGACAATATGTATCTTTTATAAAATAGATATTTAAGCTCTGCAATTGTAGTCCATTAAAAACAAGTATTTTTACAATAGAATCACGAAGCATGAGCCTTTAAATTATTTTTGTTCAGATTTTATCGCTACCTAAAATCCTGGAAAAATTTTCCCAATCGCGTTTTTTCACGAGTTCAAACGAATGTTCCGGAAAAACGAACGAACTCAAATTCACAAAAAATACTTGAATATATTACTGACCAAACGTACTTTAAGCCCCTAAAATTTCAGGCTCCCAGTGTGACAAAATGTTCCGCAACTTGCTCTTAAACATGGCAACTCGTAACGACAGACACTTTCGAGTTCATTTTTATATCCTTAAACGAAAGAACACTATCGAAGAAAAAAACTTATTTTGAAAGAAAAAAAAATCTGTTCTTTCTAATGGTTTTAACGAAAAGAAGATGCGAAGTGACAAACTTGAACTATAGCGCTTTGAAAATGGGCTTTTTTTTTTCACTTGAACGGTTTTGATAGCCACTTTGGATGACAATATCTTCTAGAAAATACATATTTAAGCTCTGCAATTGTAACCCATTAAAACAACTATTTTTACAATAAAATCACGAAGCACGAGTTTTTGAATTATTTTTGTTTAAATTTTATGACAACTTAAAATCCAGGAAAAGTTTTCTATGTCGCGCTTTTTCGCAAGTTCACGCACATGCTACGCAAAATCTAACGAGCTCAAATTCACAAAAATATTTGAATATATTAACGGTGTACCGTACTTTAAGCGCCTAAAATTTCAGGCTTCCAGTATGATATAATTATCTGTACGGGGGGGGGGGGGGCGCAAGTTGCGCCATCAAAATTTTTTGGGGGTATTTTTTTTCCAAAAGTTTTTTTTTTTATTGTTAATTGTATTGCATATTTTATACATGAAAGTTTTGAATTTTGGAAAGAAAAAATATTTAAACTCATTCAACAAGAAATAGAAGCATTGATAATACTTCTCCCGCGTACTTTTCAGGGCTGTCGCCGTAGCAAGCCTCCCCCCCTCCCCGTTTTTCAGAAGTGCGGCCGCCAATTTCACTTTAGCAATGCAACTAACGAAGGAAAAGGAAAACTCTTCGTTGTTTTAAAAATTTAAAATAGTAATTACAAATGAACAAGTGAAATAATAGTGACAAAAAGTATTTTTTCTGTAAAATTTGAATTGAAAATGTAATCTTAAAATACAATTTAGGAACATCCATGATTCTCTTTTATCAAGAGTATTTAAGTAAGGGCCGCGGAAATGTACACTTCAAACATTTTTATTAACACAAAAATAAGTATTCAGTACAGTACACTCTTCACTAGGCCGCAGAGTGCGTATGTCTGCCAAGTCGCTAACTACGGGATCGGCTCAAATTAAAAACATTGTGCAAAGAGTAAAATTTGAAGAATGGGAGGGGAGGGAGGACAGGCGACCAAGCTAACATGTTGCACGCCTTGTCTCTCGGCGGCCCTGGTTATACAAAACCATGCTTCATGGTTCTGCAGTTAAAAAATAAATAAATAAAAATACATAAATAAATAGGATAGTCCATAGGATAGAAGTCGCCGAAACATTCCCATATGTATATACTTTTTTTCTTTTTTGTATGAAAAATGTTCTGAAAATCATTGCTAAGTGGAGAAAAATGTATTGGTCGCCCAAATAAATTTAAAATAGAAAGATAGAGAGAGAGAGAGAAAAAAAAAACAGTTGAATGCAAAGAGGGATTCAAAGTATTATAATGAATACTCACACCAAAAGTTCTAAATGTTTGAATGTAAAAATCGTAAGTAAATCAAAGTTTGATCAAGAGATGCAGGTGGCATATTTAAAATAAAATAAAGTGGAATAGAGACCTAAGGTATCGCAAGAAATTACCACATCCGTTCGAAATGTTAAAAGTCCTTTTTCTAAGGCCGTAAATACTTGTATTGCAAGAAAACAAAAATATTGTGCGGGAAATTGAAAACTTTATTATGGAAAATCCAAGCAAATAATCGTGTTTCACAAAGGAAAATTGGAAAAAAATATTACCACAATCTGTTTATCAATTATTGAAATTTACAATGAAGATAGGAGAAACGTAGCCAAACTGAAAGGAAGAGTGGTGAACTCCAAACCCTTCTTTTTACGTCCCCAAAGCTGGCCTGGAAGTGAGTTTTTATAACTTAGGTGTTGAAAAAATCCCGAGAAAACATTCTCAAACCCCAACCCTTCCAAAAGTCTTTCAAGATGGCCTACACCTAAGTATTTAGGACTGCAATTTCGAAAAGCTGTGAGAGTGCTTCCAACGTAACCTCCGAGAAATGCCCTCTGAATTAATCATTCATCATCATTCAAGGTCGAATAATTTTCGTCTTTTGGATTAAAAAAAAACTCCCTGAGGTGTCCCGAAACTGTCGTTCTCCAAATATTACCGAAGATCCTTAAAAATTTCATTGTAAAGTCTTCAATTCAGAAATTTTTTCGGAGGAGATCGCTTTAAAATTTCAAAAATTTCCGGAAGGGAGGGCGCATCTCTCTTCCCCTTAATATCACCATAGATCATCTAAAACTGCATTTTTCAAACTACAATGTTCAGATTTTTCCCGGGGGAGATCCCCCAGATCCCCCTTTACGTGTCACAATCACAAATAATTCACAATTGGGAATGCGTGCTTGAAGTTTACATTTTGAAAAATTATAGAACAATGACCCCGAGTCTCTTCCTCCCTTAACATCCCCATAGGTCGTCTAAAACTGTTTTTCAAATAACAATCTTAAAAATTCCCGGGGGGTGGGAGCCCCAGACCCCCTCTTCTGAACATAATTAAGTATAACTTACGATTGTGTTGATAACATAAATTTGGAAAAATTATGGGGAGAAGCTATCCTGGATCTCCTCGGCCCCTTCCTCCCAAACTTAAAATATAGTCTAAAACTGCGTTTTATGTCTTCAATTTAGAAATAATGCAAGAAGGTAGCCCTCCGACACCTCCTAATTCTGATTGAATATTATCCTTACGATTAAATTTCGATTGCTAGTACTAAGATCTAGTAATATGACTATCCCTGCTAAACTAGAAGCCAAATCTTTTCTCTCTGCATATTGGAACATGCGTTTGAAACAATTAACGGGGCGCCAAAAGCATACCCCCTCCCTTCCCCAGTTTTTTTGACCTAGCGACGGCCCTGGTACTCTTTCCAAAATTTAATGACCGTGTCTATTTTTCAATGAAGGAAACATCACAGACGGCATGGAATTAGTGTCCGTTTCAAAGCTGGATCAGACGATTTGATTTCTTTTCAATTTTTTAATAAATTTTCTGAAAGTAGCACAATTCTGCATGATGAATGCGTGTGTAAAAATGGTAAGAGGGAGAGAAGTCAAAAATGTTTTATTTTTTGTAATAATTATGACCAGTATACTCTAGTCTTCCATTGATTCTTTTGCACCTCGACAATCGTTAAGAACTAAATTTGAAGTTTGCGAACAACATATTTTTATCCCTCCAACTGACAATTAATATATTTTCTTCATCAACGAGCTTACGCTTGTGAAGAATTTTTCTCATTTCACTTTACTCCCATCTTCTCTACCATTTTTAAACTGATTGTTTCAATTTATCATTAGATGATTTTTATTAAAACTTTCATTGATGTTGGTTTTCGCTGATGGAGGTAGAACAGTCTGTTCTTAAGGTGTTTAAATTATGTTTCGTAAATTATATTTACTTTCTTCTATATCTGATATGTATAGAAGGATATTTGATTCATTAAAATTCTCGAGTTTTGATTTTCGATGTGTGCTGAATAGCTGAATCCATTTTTGAGGATTCCCGAAACATATTTGTCACGGTGTGTGTGATCCATCTTTTTTGGATATGCAACTTTACTTTTGGAAAACTTCCAGGGGAGCGCCCCTCCCCCCACTGTAGCGCCAGAATAACACCCTCTTTATCATCAAGTGTCATCTAAAACTGCGTTTGTTGAACTGCAATTATGAAAAATTTATAGGAGAGAGCCCCTGATTCCCCCTTCTTTCCTTAACATGATCAAAGACAAGCCTAGAATTGGGTATTTGGAGTATCAATTTCAAACAATTGCCGGGGGAATGGCACCGAAATTCACCTTCCACTAACATTATCCAGATCTACCAAAGCTGCGTTTTTAAAGCTACAAGTTCGAAAATTTAAATGGAGCTCCTCTCCCCCCCCCTACTCTCGTCAACATTATTAAAAAATCGTGTTAAATTTGGTTTTCAGGGCTTCAATTTCGAGAAAATTCCGGGAGAGCTTCCGAAAACTCGTTTTCTTTACGTCACAAAGGTCGGCTACAATTGCGATTTTAGAGCTTCAATTTCAGAAAACTGTTTTCCCCCCAAACATAGATAGCGTTTTTAAGACTTTACTTTTGAAAATTTTCCTGGGGCAAGCCCTAGGATCTCTTCTTTCCCTAACATTACCACGGATAGTCTAAAACTGCGTTTTTAGAACTACAATTTTGAAAACAAAGGAAAAGCCTTCTTTCACACAACGTTAAACTATCTGCAATTGTGCTTTTAAAGTTTCAATATTGAAAAATTACCGGGAAGGACACACCAAACCTTTTATCCCCCAAACATCATCAGAGATCGTCTAAAACTGGTTTTAAAACTACAATTTCGAAAATTTTCCGGAGGAGAAACCCGCGAACCCCCTATCTAAGTGACGATAAAATAAGATTCATATTTTATAGATTCATATTGTATACATCTAGTAATGACTCCATCCCAAGCCAGAAAGTTGAATCCACTCTTCCTGTAATTGTTCATACGTTTGAAAAACAAAAAAAAAAAAGGTGTTGCAAAATTCAGGGGTACCAAAACTTGTTTACTCAAGGTGCACGTTGTAAAATTTGGGAAGGGAAGGCAAGTCAACAATCCAACAATATCTCAGTTCAAATTCTATTTGTTAGCGCTACCCCCCCCCCCCCCCCCCCCATGAATTTGACTGAAAATTAAACACTCTAAAAACTGTTACATTTAACCCGATTCGAAAGCGAGAAAGTTTTTATGAAGGGGGAGGGGAAATTTGCGCCATTGAGCTTGGGGGGGGGGGGGGCACCTCTGTTTCTGTAAACTTAGTCTAAACTTGGCAATTTGGCACAATAAAAACTTTTTAACAAAAAAATTGAACCGCCGAAAAAACTGAAAAGCAAAAAATAATAAACCATTTTAATTAAACCTTAATAACTAAGTTCTTAAACTGATGTAAGTATACCTAAGTATATATTTTTGTAATAATTTAGAGTTTTTAATTAACCTTAATAACTCAGTTCTTAAATTAATGTAAGTATACCTAAGTAGTTTTGAGTCGGTGCCAAACAAGCAAATTAATTATTTTTGTAAAGCGTGAGGCGCAGCGGTGGCGTATGGCGACACGCCCCTTCGCCGGAAAATGCCGAGCGTTCACGAAGTTAAACCCGAACGTCGTCGAGTGGTCTCGAAGAAGCACGTGTCGAGTATTTGGCTGCTACTGAGCTTTTGCCTCACATACAACAGTCAAAATGTTTATATCATTGTTCATCATACTGAAGAAGGATTTCTCATCTTGTTAAAAGCTCAAATAAATGGTTTTGTGGGTTATAGTATTATTCAGCGTAAGTATGGCATAACAACTGTAGCCGTTAATTGCATACATGATCCTGAAGATTTTTCTCACTGGTTGTTTGCCTCTCTCGTGCGAGGTCCCAAAGGTTTCAAAGCTCCAACGAGAGGTACTTTTTGTTGTATACGATCTACTAGTATTCATGATTTAATGATGGCGTGTGGAGGGAGCATTTTTTGCAACATTTATGTTTATCGCCGGACATTTCACATTACATTGCTAATTTTATTTGGTTATTTCTTTAAATTCAGGTAATTTAGGGATCTTTGTTTATTTATTGTTTGGCACCGACTCAAAACTACTTAGGTATACTTACATTAATTTAAGAACTGAGTTATTAAGGTTAATTAAAAACTCTAAATTATTACAAAAATATATACTTAGGTATACTTACATCAGTTTAAGAACTTAGTTATTAAGGTTTAATTAAAATGGTTTATTATTTTTTGCTTTTCAGTTTTTTCGGCGGTTCAATTTTTTTGTTAAAAAGTTTTTATTTTATAATTTTTTGTGGCTATAAATGGAAAGAAACCTCCAGATAATGTTGTCCCGAAAGATGTGAACAATTGTGGTGGACTTTTATCAGAGGTAAAACTTGCTGCCGAATCTCGTGTGATGTTGAGACGTAACATATCAGTATCTGACGGCCTCGTCAATGGTGCAATGGGTATTTTAAAAAAATAAAATGGCCATCACTACGTAGGGATCAACTAGAGGAAGGAGAATTACCGGACTGCATATTAGTTAAGTTTGACGATGAAAACATAGGAAGCAGACTAAAAGATAGCGATGGTTGTGTCGCCATACATCCAGTGGTTGCAACTTTTCAAGGAACGAAAGGTTATGGTGACATTGAGCGCAGGATGTTGCCAATAATTCTATGCTGGGCCGTCACGGTACACAAATTGCAAGGTACGACCCTTGATAAAGCTGTAATAGACCTCGGAAAGAAAGTGTTTGCTAAAGGACAGGCATATGTGGCACTGAGTAGAGTAAAAACACTTGAGGGTATTGCTTTATCTGATCTAGATAATATTCAAAATCGGACTATTCTGTAAAAAGTTATGTGTGGTCATACATTAAAAAAAATATATACGTGTCGACTTGAGAACCTCCTCCGTTTTTTCGTCGGTTAAAAATAGTATGTCACCATCACTAAACTTCGCCCTATTTTTTCTAAACAAATCCTGAATATAAAAAATGTTTGACGACTGGCACTGAAAACTAACCCTAATCACAAGTATCAGAGATTGAGAGGTCTACACTGCCGTGTGCAGGTAAAGGGCTATAACTGCAATTTTATCTTTTTTTTTTTTTTTTGCATTTTGTCATCATTGTTTGTACGTTAGCTTTGTTGTACAGACTAACTTATTTGGTTTCGGCTAAAAAAAATCTAATTCCAACATTTCCCAGTTGATAGTACTGAATCCAGCGCACAATTCTTCAAATATCTCGAAAACTCATTTCTGCAGATACTGTCGTTTACCTGCTCAAGACAGTACACACGAGAGACATACAAGTCTGCATCTCATTCATCGTGAGGTTTTTTTTGTTTTTTTGTTATACCCAATTCAGCATCAAAAAATCTTAGACTGAACTACTAATCGCCCCTCTTTCCCCACCCTTAGGGTAGGATTCTTTCCCTCAAATTTATATAGGAACAACTTCAGGCTATACCCTTTCCAATAAAAAAAAGAATATTCTAAATCCGACTATTCTGTAAAAAGTTATGTGTGGTCATATATAAAAAAATCTGTGAGTGAACAACAAATCTCCCCCTTTTCCCACCCTTAGGGTAGGAATTTTTTCTCGAAATTTATATGAGACCAACTTCAGGGTATAACCTTTCCAATAAAAAAAGAATTATCAAAATCGGACTATTTTGTAAAAAGTTATGTGTGGTCATACATTAAAAATCTGCTTAAAAATGCAGAGACTGAGAGCTCTAAATCAAGAGACTGACAAATCCAAAGCTTATTCATCGTGAATTGTTTTTTTTTTTTTTTTTTGTAATACACAACTCGGTAATAAAAAATCTGTGAGCGAACAATAAATCACTCCTAATATCTCCCCTTTAGATAAGGAATTTTTCCAAATTTACTTGGGACCAAATTCTAGGTATACTCTTTCAATTAAAAAACAACTATCGAAATCAGACTATTCTGTAAAAGTTATGCGTCGTCTTACACGAAAAAAAGTAAAAAACCTGTGAGTGAACAATAACTCACCCCTGTTTTCCATCCTTTAGGATAGGAATTTTTTTTTCCAAATTTATATGGGAACAACTTCTGGGAAAATTCTTTCCAATGAAAAAAGAACTATCAAAATCGGACGAACCTGTAAAAAGTAATGCCTGGTCATACATGAAAAAAAGAACTTATATATACGGGTCGACTTGAGAACCTCCTCCGTTT
Organism: Uloborus diversus; assembly: GCF_026930045.1. Lineage (NCBI taxonomy): Eukaryota > Metazoa > Arthropoda > Arachnida > Araneae > Uloboridae > Uloborus > Uloborus diversus. Next base: position 107,873,323 of record NC_072732.1, on the reverse strand, counting down.
TTTCGTCGGTTAAAAAACTAATCCTAATTACAAATAATAGAGATTGAGAGGTCTACACTGCCGTGGGCAAGTCAAAGGCAGTAACTGCATTTTTTTTTTTCATTTCTTTTTTTTTATTTTTTTGCATTTTGTCATATATTGTACGTTAGCTTTGTTGTACAAACTAACTTATTTGGTTTCCGCTGAAAAAAATATATAACTCCAACATTTTCTTATTGTTAGTACTACTGAATCCAACACACATTTCTTCAAATATCTCGAAAACTCATTTCTGCAGATACTGCCGCTTACCTGCCCACGGCAGTACACACGAGAGACATACAGGTCTGAAGCTCATTCATTGTGAGCTTTTTTTTTTTTTTTTTTGTAATACCCAACTCAGAATCAAAAAATCTTGGAGTGAACAACTAATCACCCCCTCTCCCCCCCTTAGGGTAGGAATTTTCCCCTCAAATTTATAGGGGAATTACTTCAGGCTATACCCTTTCTAATAAAAAAAGAATATTCAAAATCGGACTATTCTGTAAAAAGTTATGTGTGGTCATACATTAAAAAATATATATATACGTGTCGACTTGAGAACCTCCTCCGTTTTTTCGTCGGTTAAAAATAGTATGTCACCATCACTAAACTTCGCCCTATTTTTTCTAAACAAATCCTGAATATAAAAAATGTTTGACGACTGGCACTGAAAACTAATCACAAGTACCAGAGATTGAGAGGTCTACACTGCCGTGTGCAGGTAAAGGGCTATAACTGCAATTTTATCTTTTTTTTTTTTTGCATTTTGTCATTATTGTTTGTACGTTAGCTTTGTTGTACAGACTAACTTATTTGGTTTCGGCTAAAAAAAATCTAATTCCAACATTTCCCAGTTGATAGTACTGAATCCAGCGCACAATTCTTCAAATATCTCGAAAACTCATTTCTGCAGATACTGTCGTTTACCTGCTCAAGACAGTACACACGAGAGACATACAAGTCTGCATCTCATTCATCGTGAGGTTTTTTTTTTTTTTTTTTGTTATACCCAATTCAGCATCAAAAAATCTTAGACTGAACTACTAATCGCCCCCCTTTCCCCACCCTTAGGGTAGGATTTTTCCCCTCAAATTTATATAGGAACAACTTCAGGCTATACCCTTTCCAATAAAAAAAAGAATATTCTAAATCGCACTATTCTGTAAAAAGTTATGTGTGGTCATATATAAAAAAATCTGTGAGTGAACAACAAATCTCCCCCTTTTCCCACCCTTAGGGTAGGAATTTTTTCTCCAAATTTATAGGAGACCAACTTCAGGGTATAACCTTTCCAATAAAAAAAGAATGATCAAAATCGGACTATTTTGTAAAAAGTTATGTATGGTCATACATTAAAAATCTGTGAGTGAACAACAAATCAACCCCCTTTTCCCACCCTTAGGGTAGGATTTTTTTTTCAAAATTTTTATGGGACCACCTTCGGGGTATACCCTTTCCAATAAAAAAAGAATTATCAAAATCAGACTGTTCTGTAAAAAGTTATGCGTGGTCATACATTAAAAAAAAAAAAAAAAAAATATACGTGTCGAATTGAGAACCTCCTCCGTTTTTTCGTCGGTTAAAAAGCTGATCCGCCTTCTTGGATCACATTTTTCGAAGATCCTAGATCCTGAGGATTTGGATCTCGGAAGCTGAAAATTTGCATAAGTTAGTTTTAAAGGCATCTCTACGCCTCTATAAAGTTTCATACAAATCGGTGATAGTCGAGCCGGGACGATTTGAAAAATTAGATCAGTTGACGTGGAATGACTCTTCTGGGGGTGCCACCCGAATGGAATTTGCAAGTTTATGAAAAACAAATACTTCACTTTTGAAAATTTCCCCTAATAAATTGTATGTAATCTATTTAATGCAGTAACATCGCTACGTTGCCGTGCTAAGCGCAAAAGTCATATCTGCAGCTGAGTTAAAAATGAGAAATTGCCGTTTAAAGTTTTTCGCCTTCATGCAATTGATTCAGATGCAACTTTTTCAGATTTTTTTAAAAGATATTTCCCATTCACAGAAAACTGAAAAATTGTTTTTAAGTGAGATGTATGCTAAAGAACCCCTAGAAACTGTAACTAAATTTTAACAAAAAGTGTAGACACGACTTTTCTGTTTATCACGGCAGTACGAGGGTAAGAGCGCTTGCGCCGATCGATAACGATTTGGATGGTAACGATTTGGTTTATGTAAAATTTAAATTCTGAAATACTCCCCCCCCCCAATGTTTCATATTATAATTAACCCATGAAACCCAGTAACGGGAAGGGGAGTAGAAGGAGGGAGATGAAGCCCAAATGGATTTAAGAAATCATACAAAAGTATCAATACTGTAATTCCTTTTAAAAAAAATCTCAATATTTAAAAATATATTAGTTTGATCGAACGATATAATATTTCATTTCTAATAAAATCATCTTACGTTTTTGAAATTACTTTTCTGTTCAGACAAAAAAAAAAAAAAACGAGCTGATGTGTGCATCACATGACTTCCTATTACTTCAGTTTTAATGTCATTTTCACATTATTATCAATTTTAATGTGATTCAATAGTTTATTCTCTAAATATCACCAACAGTGGCCAAATCAAAACAGATTATATATATAAAAAAAAAAAAAAAAAAAAACCGCCAAATTTGCTGCCATGTTGGCGACAAAACTTGGCGACCAAAAAAACTGGCGATATATCGTTAAGTGTCCGCCAAATTACAACACCACTTGAGTATACATCGAAATTAACAATGATTTCCCCCCAAAAAGGGGCAAAATATCCGTTAAGAAAACCCGAATGCAACCAAATTTCAACTTTCTAGGACATACCGTTCTTGAGTTATGCGACATACATACGCATATCCGCATATACATACATACATACATACGGACGTCACGAGAAAAGTCGTTGTAATTAACTCTGGGAATGTCAAAATGGATATTTCGGGTTATACGTTGGATATACGTTTTTAAGCACTTATGTGCGTGTGGTCGGGTTGAAAAAAAAAAAAACTCAACAATAGTTCGGGGGTGAAGCAACATGGAAATTAAGGCCGAATTTTGAGTGAAATTTTTTTCGCGAATACAATACTTCCTTTTGTTGTAAGTAAAGGAAGAGATAACTTTCATAGGATTAAATTATTATCATTATTTAATCCTATGAAAGCAACAACTGGCTTATGGTAGCTATAATAAGCAACGAAATTTTTGCATTGTTCTTCTGGCTTATTAATCATTTGTAATTGTAATTTGGATTGTTGAAACGAAACTAAATTTTTAGCTCGATCAGAAGCAAAATTAACATTAAAATCCCGGTTAAAATTAAAGGAATTGTGTAATAAATAGAACCAACTTCAAAATTGCTCTAAATTAAAAATAATTTTATTCTTTGATCACCATTCAGACTACTTTCAAACATAAGTTTTGATGTCGGAGCAAAAACAATAGATTAAATGATGTGTTGTTTCTAAATATTTCGTTTATCAGAAAAAACACTCAAACTTACGAAACATTTTAGATTTTACTCTGTGATGAACAAATTAAATGTTTATTTATTATTTTTATTTTCTCGGCCGTCCCGAACCCCCGCGTTGCGGAGTCTGCGGGGATGAAGTTCGTTTAAAATATGTACACCTTATCACAGTTCAAAACCCAAAATGAAGCGAAATATTTTTAGTATAACTAATCGCAAAAATGTTTTGTTTTGAAAAGAAATTTAAAGATTTAATACTGTTTAAAATGTTAATTGTAAATAAATTTTATCTCCGTAAACAAACCACAAGCTTAAATCTGAAACGATAAAATTTGCGTATTATTACGACCAGGCAAGGTTCTATATTTTGCCCCCCCCCCCCTTGCAAAAATCACCAGTGACCCTAACCGCACACTTTATTATATACCCTCACCCCCCAAATAACTAACTTTTTAACGAGTGATTGTTTAAAAGTTAAAGTCAGTTTAGATGTTATTCTGTGATGCACAAATTAAATGTTTATTTATTATTTTTTGTTTTCTCGGCCGTCCCCAACCCCAGCTTATTTAGTTAAAAGTATATACTTATTTAAGTATTATTCCTTTCACAAATGTCTCTAATACTAATTGTTTAAGTATATTTAATTTTTTAAAATTGTGGTTTAGTTTGTTTTACTAGGATAAGGAGTCATGTCACACAATAAATTCTCACCTCCGTTAACTCAACACAAAATGCCATCCCTCATTAACACGTGGCAGTAATCACATCAAATTTTATTTTCCATGATACAAGGATAATTTTATTTTCCGTGATACACACTTGTTCATTTTTAGCCATTAAAAAAGTTGTGAGATTTTTGTCGAAAAACAAGAAGATGGATTTTGTTTTAAAAACTAAGTGTGGTTATTGTGACTTCTCACCTTCGTGAATTTGAATTTCAGGGATGTAAATTAATGTAAAAAAAGATGTGAACGTGTTTTCATATGCTTAACATGTGCAGATTGTAGCAACGAAGAAACAAAATATTTCCCTGAAAATTAGGCCTATATTAATGGAAAATTCCTCACCTCCGTGAATCTCACCTCCTCGACAGACCCTTATGAATGTCATTATTTTTGAGGTGAAAATAACTGATGGAGGGGAAACACATCAATCTTAGGCATTTTAACAAAATTATAAATTGCCAGTATCTTCTCAAATTTACTACATACTATTTTTAGCACACATTTGAACTAAAAGGATAATTGCTAATTAAGCCGTAGTTTAATTTAGGAGAGCTTAATATTAGATTCCCACTAATCGTTAAAATAGCTCATTGTTTGCACAATTAACAAAACTGCTACTTTGATATTAAATTGACCTCGATTTTAAACATTAAAAGTTTTTTCTTTTTTTTAGTTCCGTGAACAAGGCATTATTTTATTTATTTATTTTTTTATTTATGAGTGAAATAATTGGAACTTAGCAGGGCCATTGTTTATGGTTGCTTCTAATAACACTTTCATATAAGAATGAAAAAAAAAAAAAAAAACTAAAGGTTTCGAAATTGAAAAATATTTGCTTGCGGCGGGCGGGTTGGTGTGCAACGCAGCTCCCCAGAAGTACATCGTCTTTAGTGCCAATGATACTTTTGGGATTTCCTCTCCTGTCGCTTGTTACGGCTAAAGTTTGCAAAAGAAAGTCAGTTAACTTTGTAACTAATATTACCTGATAATTAAAGTCGTACAAAGATGAAACTGGGCGAAATGAACTCCTCTGAAATCTTTGATTCGTTTGGTACTCGATTCGACCTCTTATCGTCCTTAGAAGATGCACGAGGTCGAGCATAGAGCTATCCAGGATCTTGCAAAATTTCGAATGTTTTTGATTCCTGGTTTGACCCTCAACTCGCTGCCGCACTCGATGAGCTCGATGACATACATAGGTACAAATACTGGATAAATATTGTCGGATTTTAATGCATAAATAAGTTAGACGGCGGTAGTCTCAGCTTCCTTACTTTTTTTTTTAAATATTTTTGATTCGCCCAGCCCTTCTACGGCGCTTTGGTGTACACCTACTCAGTGGTGTTCCCATAAGTATATATACTCCATATACGTCGTATACTCTCAAACTTTTTTCAGACACATAGCGTATACGCTCAAGCTTTAAAAATTTTCAAATTATGACATATCTTAATATATAAAAATCAATGTCCTGAGATAACATATATATATACATACAGTGGCTCCCAAAAGTGTTCGTACACTTTGAAATTTTTTAGTAAAACCAAAATAACTCAAAACTGAATTCGAATATAAAGTCCAATATGTTTTCACATCATTCCTATGTCATTCTAAATACAACCCATTGGTTTTTTCAAAATATTGACGGATCTTCTTTTTGAAATGGGTCAGAAAACGAAGAAACAGAGAAATAACACGCCACAAAAGTCATCGTACACTCAAATATTTTTGAATAAATTCATGATTAAAAATATCATATGCTGTTTGATTAATATGTTTGCATTGTGTTGACCCTTATAAGTCATTTGGCTTTAATTTTTTGTTTATTTATTCCTTAATATTGTGCTTATTACTGTAAAATGGCTGGTATTCGTAAAAAACCGTAAACACCATTCAAAATTTGAATTTTTTTCCCACAATAGTGGTAAATTGGTTTGAAATGTCTCTACATTAGTTATTTTATTCAATTTTATAGTAAAGTGCTTGATAAAATGCTTTAAAGAAAGGAATCGGACCGAAAACAAGGTAAGAAAAGGTCAACCGACAAAGTTGACAAAACATGATCGTAGATTTAAAGTTAAAAAATTTATGAAAAATACACATTTGAGTACTGTAAAAGTTTCTGCAGAGTTAAATGAAACATTTAACATTTAATTTTCACCTAAAATTGTTCGCCAAGTTCTCTGATTAGCTGGATTAAATGGGACCTCTTCCCGCAGAAATTTTCTTGGACGAGCGAAAAACAAAAAGCTTACGCTTCTTGTCGCAAAATCAATGATAAATAAGCTAAAAACGTTTTAAAATCATGTCTTACTTACAAATAAAAATTAATTCAACATTTTTGGCTAAATTGTTGTGTAACTGTAAGTAGAAGAAAAAAATAGGAACTTAATCTTAAGAACTTAGTTGGATCAGTTAATCAGGACGGTAGAGGTGTTTTAGTGTGAGGGTGCATATCAGCATCAGGACTTGGTAGTTTGTAATTTTTTGATGAAATAATGAATCATGCTGTTCTTTTAAATATTTTAAAAACCAATTTCGAACTCTTAGCCAAAAATTTGGTTATTGGAAACAACTTTGTTTTTTTTTATCAAGATAACGATAAGAAGCACACGGTTTTCAACGTTTGCTTCTAGTGCCTCGGAAATTGTCCTTAAGTTTAGAAAATACCCCTCAATCTCCAGATTTTAACTTAATGTAATGTATTTAGAGATACCTGGAGGCTAGATTACGAAAATAGGGTTTTAAAACGAAAACAGATCTAGAAACAGTAAAACTCGAAGTGTGGTAGATCACTTACTCAGACATTACACAAAAAAAAAAGAAAGAACAAGAATGAAATCTATTCCCAGACGTTTAAAAGGTGTTATGAATACTGTATGATATTCTACTAATTAATAACTTAATCAAAAGTTAGATTATTCAATAATATATAGACATTTTATAAAGTGTACGAAGACTTTTGTGAAATAAAATTTCCGGCACTTTTTGGTTTTTGATTTTTAAAAAATTAAGTTTTAATATTTTTTAAAAACTTTTCATGTAGTTTTGTTAAAAATTAATCACAGATCTTGTAGTTAAATACCTATTCCGAAATATTAATTCTAACCATTGGATTGGGGCCTATTTCGTTGAAAGCCGTAGGTGTACGAAGACTTTTGGGAGCCACTGTATATATATATATATATATATCAACGCACAGCCGAAACCGCTGAAGCTTCAGACTTGAAATTTGGCAGGCATGTTCGCATGATTACAAAAGTAACCACTAAGAAAGGATTTTTCGAAATCTCAATTAGTTCGGGAGAAATTAATTAAAACCCCTTAATTTCTGCGAAATTAAAAACCTGTCATTTAAATTCAAATCTTTTATTTTCGAAGGCTTTCCTCTATTCAAATCATTATTCAGTACTTCATCTCAACTTTTGGTCGATAGCGAACTATAAATTTGATATTGTTTTTGTTTCTCACGTGATTCTTCGAGACTTTTCTCAAATCAAATCATAATGTTTCTGTCTTTTGCTTTTATTTTTTCAAAACTAGAAACGAAGTTTTTAAGAACATCATCACAGGCGGACTATCCTTTTGAATTTAGAAGAGTGCAGTTTCCTGTTAAAGTTTGCTTTGCAATAACCATTAATAAGTCACAAGGACAGACTTTAAAAGTAGCAGGGATCACTTTAAGAGAAGACTTTTTTTTCACACGACCAATGTTATGTCGCTTGCTCCAAAGCCAGTTCATCAAGCAGTTTAATAATTTTAGCACTAGAAAAAAAACTAAAAATGTTGTATACAAAGAAGTTCTAGCTTAAACATAGGTATAACAATAGAATGTGGATGACCTATGTTTGCAAAGATAATCAATACTTTAAAAGGATCGTTAATAACAGTTAAAGATCAGTTAAGGAGAAGGGCTATATATATATATAAGGAGTCCAGGGGTCTCGGGATCTTTCCAAAATTTGAAAAAGTTATAGGTAATAAGTAATTATTATAGGGGATTTTCAAAACTAGATGCACCAAGCATTGTTAACCCCTGCTAATTTAATTACCCGAGCAATGCCGGGTACGGGAATGCTAGTTATGTATATAATCGCATACACATATTGAGCATAACTGATTACTGGGGGGTATACCTTCAGAAAAATTGATGGGAATATCATTGCACCTACCTCCATTCCTCCGAAGCACCGCTTTTTACAACGTTTTAAAAAATGAAAGTGGTTCTGTGGAAGTTCCAGAGTTTTATAATAGCGCATTTCAGACAATTACGTTGTGGGAAAAATTTTACAATTTTCACTAAAAAGTTTTGCTTAGCGTGATTGTACGGCATGTACGCAACACTTACAGATTTTTAAACACAAAAACATTTTTTTAGAAAATTTGACAAAAAAATTAGAATGAAAACTTTGTATTATGATGCATATAGGGATTCCGTGTATTCAAATACATCATAATCAAATCAAAAGTTAATGTCTAATGATCTAGGAATAAAGTTCAAATGCGTAAAGATGTGACACATGGAAAAATGGATTGAATATATAATGAATAATTACAAAACTTACCACTTGGCAACAAAATCTGTAATCGCAGAAAGTACAATGTTCCAATTGGCATCTGATTTCTTCCGAACTATTTGCGACATCTGTGATATCTTGAGCGCAGTTCGACACTGAATACAACTCGCCTGTTGCAGCTAAAATAGTAAAAGAAATGTGTTACTATTCAGAAAAAAGAAACGAACGGCAAGCAAATCACATAACTGAATAATGTCTTAGTAAAAATGCCTTTTTGCTTGAAAAGTAAAAATCAGAAATAACATATAATTGAATAAATTTTGCAGATTAATACAGATGCGTGTTTTGCCCCCCACCCCCTCTGTGCACGACCCTGGTTACAAGGAACCCCTTTTTCAATGCAAAATAAGTGAGCTTGTGGATGAAAAGACCTGTCTTTTTATTCAGAAGCTCACTTATTTTGCATTGTAAAAGGGGTTCCTTGCAATCCCGAAACACAGGTCTGTAGTTATCTGTAAAATTGGTGCAACTAGATATTGTTATTTCTTATTTTTAATGTTTTAGTAGTTAGCTTTACTTTCTAGACAATACTCGACAAACTGTAAATTGATCTGTAATTTGTCAATTTTTTTCTGTAATTTTGTTAGTTAAACGAAAATCTGGGGACTATGAAATTACATTTGGTGATCAAATTTTATTTTTTACCAAAAGGGAGGAGGAAATTTCATTTTGTTCCAATCGTAACGCAAATTTTAATCTGATTCTTCCTAACAGACTCAGACGATTTAAATCTTTGCAAACCAAATAAGATTGAAAAGCTATCTTCGGTGGTTGGTGAACGCCAACGAGCAGGGTGCGGGGCCTCTAGATGTTTCTTAAACTATTATAAGGATGAGTTTTATGCCTTGAAAGTATTAACAAAACTATTATTTTTAGAAATGGCAATTAGTATGATGTGGTTATGAAGATATATTATGGCCGATTTGAACCCGTAGGTATACACGAAGATTATATTTACAGCGTGTACCATTGTAGTATTTTTATTATTTATCAATCTTAAATGATGGAAATTTTGTATTTGGATGAAGTTCTGCTATTTAAGTTCCTCTATATGTGTGTTTTTCCTGAAACACGTGATTTTACACACACACACACACACACACACACACACACACACACACACACAAAAAAAAAAAAAGTTTTTAAATGTAAAATCTACTTTAGTTACGCTTGGGGGGGGGGGGATGAAGCAAACTAACTGTAGACGATTTTACCTTGACGACAAAAATTACCAGCCTCTCTAAATAAATATGCAAACAACGAGCTAGACTTATTATCAACGACGGTCAATTGAAAGCAATAAGCAATCGTGATTGCTCAAACAAATTATTAGAATTTTCAAAGAAATATTCCTTTAGCATCACACAATATAAACTAGAATATAAATATAAACGAAAATGGTTTTAAATAAATATTTATTGTAAGTAATGAATCTCTACTTATAATAAAGCTGAAAGTCTCTCTGTCTGGATTTCTGTGACGCACATAGCGTCTAGACCGTTCGGCCGATTTTCTTTAAATTTGGCACAAAATTAGTTTGCAGCATTTTTTTTTTTTTTTTTTTGAAAGAAAAGAATTAAATAATTACATAAAATGAGGCTACGAGCTAGATTTTCAAATGCGGGATTTGATTTAACTCTGTTACAATGCACTTTTATGACATTTAATTTCCTTTGTAAAGTGTCAAATATTATTCAACATGTTCTTCCCATATTTGCTGAGAATTCAAGTGCAACATAAACAAAAGTTCTGACAGTCGATAAGATGGAATTAACTTAAATCTGAATTCTGCTGGGCCACTTAGCATTAGTGTTGTACCAATGTGCATAGAATATTCAGAAAATTTTCATGAAACAAAATGTGGGGAGCCCCCAAATGAGACCAAGCTTCCCCCAATTTAAAATTTTAATCGGGCTCTGATTTATAAATATACAAGCTAAACAAATGACCTTTTAATTTTCTACTACGAGCAAAGCCGTGAGGGTACTTCTAGTGTAGCATAAATTAGTTGTATGCAATAGATGTTTTATAAATAAACTTTTTTATTAATATATTTCGCATAATTGTTGAACATGTTTTATATTCGCCCAGCTCTAATGCATCTGTAGAAAAGGTATTTTCGCTTATAAATAATTTGTAGACTAGCTAAAACGCACGGTTGCAAATTGCAGTTCCAACTGTTGATTGTGACAGTAAAATGAATGAAATTCTGCTATCATTTATTTAACATCAGCTGCAAACATTCTGAAGCAAATGTGTGCATCAATAAAACATTACACTACATTAGTGATGCCCAAATTTTTTCTACTCGAGGGCCGCAACTGATATCAAAATGGTTCGCACGGGCCAAGATCAGGACCCGATTAGGGGAGAGGGGGTAGGGATCCCTCTAGGCTAAACACATTTTTGGGCCCCTCTGTAATCAAAACCTTATTAACACAAATATTTATTGCAAACCAGGAGTGCTGACTTCAAGAGTGCTCAGGGGCGGATCCAGAAATTTTTGTAAGGGGGGAAAGTCAAGTTTCAGTAGTAGCCAGTGTTATACCTCCAACATAGAAAAGTATCAGTTAAGCAGGGGTGTCAACCATCCCCCCAGGAAGAATGGCGTATCATCTCATGTGCTAAGGAGACCCCCCCCCCCCCGCCCCCTGAAATGAGATCAAAACTCTTCCAAATTAACCCTTCCCGTAACAAAATTTTTCAATTACACAGCCTGCTTCATATATCATATTCTCTCAAATTTTAATCAAAAGTCACATTTCTTCAGGCAAACAAGATCGACACGTTACTGTATAACCTTTGAACATATTGTTCTCTTGAAAATGAACAAAAACTCAAAATAGAGATAGCTCAGTGAACAAACCTAGTCAAATTTTTGAATTGTGACCCGCTGGAAAAAAAATACCTTGCAGAACCAAGTAAAAAAAAAAAAAAAAACATTGATTCCATTAATTATTTTTTCTAATCTAAAAATGTAATAATAATCATTATAAAATTCATGCCACATGGGGTTAGCTGACCCTTTACCCTCCCCGGAATCCGCCCTTGAGGGTGCTGCAGTGGTCAAGCGCTCCCTGAAATTATTTTTTGGGGTGCAGAGCATTTCACACTTTAATTAAGCAGAAGAAAAGGTAAATGCATAAAAGATAATATCCCTAGTTCTCTTTCTTTTCCTTGATTGATCAGCTAGAACTTAAACAATTTTAGCCATCTGGAGGCCTTAGGCCACGGCTTAGTTACTAATCAGGCCCTTGCCAAAACACATGCGAAATTTCAAATCATTTCAAAATTTTCTAAATAATATGGAAAAGGAATTGAAAAATCAATAACAGTTGTTATGATTATTATGTTTCTTTCATTAAATGCATTTGTTTTTTAGAAACCAAATTTCTGAATATTTGGTTTCAAATTTGTAACGTAGTCATTAATCGTGCTTTTCAATTTGTAACATTAAACAAAACAATGGGCCACACGGATCAGCCTCGCAGGGCAGAAGTGGCCCCCGGGCCTTAGGTTGAGCATCATTGCACTACATCAATTTTTTCTAGTGTTATGTTCTTTTCTGAATTTAGTAGACTGCAAAAAAAAAAACATTTTTTAAGTATACACATGAATTTTTCTAAAATTGTTAAATGTCTCGTTTTCAGTCACCTTGTTTAAAAGACAAGAATTATAAAAAAAACTAAAGCCCTTGAAAATTGCTTTTGTCTTTTCCACCAGGTGAATCACTATATGCTACCCACCTCGCGTTTCACGATTTTGGTGACTATCATGAAAAGCGAAAACGAACTAAGGAATATCGCAGTTGGAGGAGGGTCTGGTGCAGTGATTCTCAACCTGTGGTCCGCTAGCAATTTTCATGTGGTCCGCGAAAAAATCGTGGAAATTAATATTGGATCTGCGGGGCGAAAATAATGCACATCCATTTTTGGATTCGTCTCATTTCAAGGAATATAACTATTGTGATAGTAATATTTCTATCGTATGTGGTCCGTTTAGGATTCGGAAGGTACCGAGTGGTCCTCAGTAAGGAAATGATTGAGAACCACTGCTCTAGTGTACAAATAGACAATTCTTAAGAGTCGAGACGGAAGTGAAAGTAATGGAAAGACAAATTTATTTCTGCATGAACTAAAAATAACTTTTATGGTTGTAGTACATATATTTTGAAAACAAGGCAAAATGTACTTATAAACACAATAAAAATTTAACTTCTGAATTTCAAATACAAAGGGTCCGATCCTGCGTACATGACTGCAGGAGGTCACTGTGACTTTCCAAAAATCTCCTTATTCGGAAAATTTTGTCTGATTTTTCGGTAAAATTATCATAGTTCTGCAAAAATTTGGAGTTCTGCTCGGCAAAATTTACGTCTTTCGGCGAAACTTGAAACTCCATTGGGCAAAATTTGGAAATCTGTTAGGCAAAACTATCATCATTCGGCAAAATTTGGAATTCCTTTCGGCAAAATTATCTTTATACAGCAAAATATGGAGTTCCGTTTGGAAAATTATTATAATTCGGCAAAATTTGGAGTTCCATTTGGCAAATTGAGAGTTTCCGCCTTCCCAAAAATGTGAGTTCACTGTGTCTCTGCACAGACAAAAAAAAGCGTACTCACTTTGTTTTGGAAGAGAAAATATTCAGAGGTTTTCAATCTATCGACGGAGGGACATTCATCCGCTCAAAGTTCCCGACTGGTGTATGTCCAACGAGTTTAAACCGGTCATCGAATATGACGCATGCAAATTCGAACCAATGAAAAAAAATAAAACCAAATAAAACAAGAAAGTAAATAATCGGGGGAAGGTGGCCTTGCTAATGACACCGAACCGAATATTCGAATGCTTGTCTCCATCGTCTTCTATCTGATTTATGATGTCCCAAATCCGAAAGACTTCCCTTTTTCTGCCCGCAGTCTACCTTGCCTGACATTATAATTACGCATCCGCGCTAGAGGGCACGGCTACTGTTTACAATGTGTTCCCAGATCAGAACTGCATTCTGTATAAAATATCATAAGAGATGAAGGACATTTCTCTGAAGTATGAATTGCAGTTGAACTTGTTTTTAATGCTTACAAAGTTCATACAAGATCTTTATCAATGCCATAGATATTTTTAAGGGAAGAGCGAATTTCACATTCTGCAAGCGATTAAAGAATTGGAAGAAAGATTTTAGGTTTCCTGAAAGCAAATTTGTTCTGTATTCCTACACCGAAACTGCATAAATGCAACAAAATATGAACCATTTATGAACTCTTTTATTCAAATTTCAGGAGGCAATCATAAGTTAATGCTACCTCACATTCATTAGATTTCTGTTGCTTTGCATTAGAGGCTAACGGTCGGGACTAGCCGACTCTTCCTTGCCTGGTCTTTTTTAATATGTAGGTTGTCTCTCTCTTTATTTCTTTTTTTTTCTTTCTTTATTTCTTTATAAAAATGAAATCAGTTGAAAAAAGTCGTAAGAAAAGAACATGTGTGCAACTGAACACGTCCATTCAGTGTGCAACATTTTCTGGTCGCTTCATTTTTGGAGTTGTACAGATGAAAGTCATTCTTTTATTTAAAAAAAAAAAAATCATCCACTGAGATACTGGTACTCGTATATTATCCGTTATTGGTCGAACTACCGACTACTCTACCTAAAATCGAAGTCTCTTTGCTCTTACGTTAAATTTAGTAAACTTATATGTTTTTAAGAGATGGAAAAATACATTTGATCCAAAAGATTAAAGAAAGACAAAATTCATCTCACTTTTTATAAGAAAATGAGTTTTCAATCAGAACAATATTTTCTTGTAAATTTCGTCGCAAAAGTTAATATAATAAGAAAGTTTTTCAATTTACTTTTTCTGAACTCCGCAATTTAAGTAACAAATGGTGAAACCTTTGCCACAGCCTCTACCAACCCTAATCGTCGTAATAAACCTGTAGTGTCGCAATAAGTAATTAAATTTTCTATCTTTAATAAAAATGCAATAATATAAAAAAGATTAATTTTGTTACATGAATAGAAAACAAACACACGTTGAAGGTCATTAGGATCGGTTCGGAAAACTGTTCTACTCGAAAAATTAAGTTAAAGTAGGGGACAATAGGGAGGTTTGCCCCATAGGTAGCTTTGACCCATGGGGATTTGTTCCATGAAAAGGATGTTAAGGGAAAATTTTAGTCATATTATTGGTTGATCAGTCGCATAACAATATTTTGCAGGGACAAGCCATTTCAGAATTATCAATGGTTTTCAAGAAATTCAGTGTCAAATGATATTGCACCTTTCAAGTAAAGTTTGAAGATTTTAGAATATTTATATTTTAACCTCTAGCTTTGAGAGAAATGAATTTTAAAAGAAAACGTTTTTATCACTTTTCTAGTTATACATTAATATGCCGTAGTTTTATAATTCCTTTATGCAAAAAAAGGAAAGTACTGTAAAAGCACTTACTTTTGCGAGCCCGTCGTAATCGCAAAATTTTACCCCCGCGAAATTTTTTTTCCTCATCTTTCGGTTCTGTTCATAAACTTCAGGAAAATTTCTGCACACGAAATCACTGATATCTTTATTTTTGCGAAAATTACGGCTAGTGAAAATAAGTTATTTTACAGTAGTAAGATGCGCATACCAGTGCGTACCGACGTCTCAATCCTGTCATTCATATAAATGAGATGTTTTTTATTTCATGAGACTGAAGAACACTTGAATCAATTAAATCTGTTATCAACTCAAAATATGCTAAATAGCCGGAAGGGATTTTTTTTCTTTTGGTTTCCGAGCCTTTCTCTTGCGTGCAAACCTGCATAGTGCAAAGCCACAGCTTGATAAATAACATGATAAAACGAAAAATTAGCTAGGCATCAAGTCAGCGGAATATTTAAGCAGAAACGTAATATTTTACTAAATCAGAATATAAAGTAGAAACTTATCTTTATTTTTGATTTATTAAAAAGATAGAAATGAATCATTTTAGGAATTTATTCTTCGTCGCTGCTCTTTTTTTTTTTTCTGGGAAGGGAGGAAAGGGGTAGTGCAAAACTCTGTTAGAAATTAAAATGCACCGTTTACTTTGACTCACTTTTCCTTAAGACAAGGTTTTCCAAATTTTATAGCCAGCGGTCCTCAGTCATTAGAGTATATAGATACTTGTAGTTTATAGTCAATGGAACTTAATTAAATTAACCAGAACGAAGTAAAAGATATGGTTTCTCAAATTTTATAGCCGGCAGACCCCTTTAACGAACCAACGCTCTGTCATTTGCGTAAAATCTAATGACAGTGTGGAACCCAGTCGTTAGAGTGTATAGGTACGTAAAATTTCTAATTCAGTTTTTTTTGTGCGGTTTATGAAAATTTCAATCAGATTGGGACTCAACTGACGAAAATCTTTTTAAAACGGACGAAATACCGTAAAATGGTTCAACTATGTGCCACTTTTCGATGCTTCCAATGAAAATTCCGTCTACATCTTTAATTTAGAAGTTTGAGGACTTTAGCAATGATACATCTCGTCTCTCAAGTGACGTGTTTAAAAAAATTCTCAGTTGGAAAGAGGAGGAAGGGGAATATATTGTTTCGCCACCTCATTTTAACCGACAAAACACATTGAAAACTTGATCTGGCCTATTGTTGTCTGAGGCTACAAGTTACCCTCTGCTTGAAAATGTATAAAGATTTTTTTAGTCCATCATTTATCTTCCTCCCCCCCCCCCCCAAATTTGCAAGGTTTAATCATCACTTGTCGTCTCGAGTGACAAAAAAAGTTCAACATGGTAAATATAGGTAACGTTCTTTATTATCTGCCTAGTTTTGACATAGGAACATTTGAAAACTAGAAAAGTCTCAGCAACTAAAGGCTAGGTACCTATACTTAGTTCTCAAAAAGGGGAATTTTTTCTCTTTTTTGAGGAGGAAAAAACCCCCTTTCCTCAAAAAATACGTAGGTCTCCTAAGTTTTAAACGAGATCAACAAAAGTTTTGAAAACTGAAATGTGAAACACATTTGACATTCCGACCAGTTTAGATCTGAACTCTTTTGTCGGTGACACCGTTTACTCTGAACCTCATTTCGACCGAACTTGGCTCCTTTTTCACATTTATGTTTTGTTGGGATATCATTAGTTTTTGAAAAGCTGAATCAAAGGTTAGGTTCCAATTCTGACAATCTTACTACTATTATATATGCGAAAGTTTGTCTGTGTAGATGTATGGATGGATGTTTGTTACTCTTTCTCGCAAAAACTACTGAATGGATTTTGATGAAACTTTAAAATAATATAGCTTATGCATCAGAATAACACATAGGGTAGTTTTCATCCCTTTCTGGGGGGCAAAAACCCCCATAGGGGCGATAAAACACAATTTTTATATAAATTCTCTAATATGGGGATGAGAAAATACTTGCACAATGCACATATTAACATTATATGTCCATCGAAAGCTTTGATTTTTTTGCTGAAAATTGCACCTGTTTGAAATTTCTAAGTAGAATAAAAAACGAGTTATGAGCTTTTTAGTTCCATGTTCGAAGGCTTTCCTCAACGCAATACAGTATTTAGTGTATCATCTCAACTCCCTCTCGATAGACTTAATTGTTGTATTGTTGACGATTTTTGCTTTTCGTCTGACTGTTGAAAGCTTTTCTCAAGTCAGTTCTTAAAGCAAGATTTTTGCACAAGATTGGCAAATAATACATGGATTTGGCTGATTATTTTCCAGTTTATCGCAACTTTGAGGCAATTGATGTTTTTTTTTTTTTTTTAAATTCTGTTTTTACGGAATCATTTCAATAACTAAGGCATTTGGCAATTTTTTCAATTGTCGCTGTTTTTGAAGCTAAAGACTAGACGAATACTGTTTCTCGGTTTTCACCATGTAACCAAAAGATCGCCATTTCTTTAATATTTCTTTCTTTAAATCATTTGTTAACATGTAAAATAATCCGCCAACTAAATTAGGCAAATCCATAAACAGCACAAATTTGCGCACAATTTCAAACAATTCCCGAATTTTGCTACTTATTTTGGAAACATTTCGGGTAACATCATTTTATGGTCACTAGAAGTCTCTCAGTATTTGGCGACACTACCTCTTTGATGAAAATTAGTAACACACAGTTTTACAAAGTAGGGAGGGGTAGTCTTATCCAAGGTAATCGAAAACGATCACCGCAAATTTGGGAACATTTTAAATCGCAGTAAGGGATTACGAGCGGCGACATTTTTTAAAAAGTTTATACTTCAATAGCAATATAGAGAAGATTTTAGAATATGTTTAAAAAAATATTTTTAAACAACTGAAGTTTAAATTCATATTTTGGAAACTCCTCAAATTTGTATATTCTTAAATGTTTTTTTGTTTCTAAAAGAGTACTATTTTTTTCTTTATATTGTCATTTTACTTTTATGGTTAAGGAAAAAGTTCGATTTTTAATCACGTCAAAGCGGTGTGTTTGGAGTTATTTCAGTTACAGAAGAAAACGAATAAAAAAAGTGGCGTAGCGTAGGTGGGAGTGGGCAAAGGGGGCACTCGCCCCGGAAGGCACTTTGCTAGGGGCGGCAAAATCTGTAACACTACATTAAAATCAATTTTTTTTAAGACCGCGCTTTGCTAGGAATGCCAAATTTTGTCTTACTAAATCAACATCAAAAACGGTTTTTTTTTCACTGTTCAGTTCTAAACTGTCTCAGGAAAATTTTCTCTTTGAACCACGAGCACGAAATACCGGATACTAACGTACATGCAGACAATTTATCACTACTGGAGCTGACATAGTAAGACGAGAAAGAGAGCATTTAACTCAGGATTTCAAATCACAAGGTTCGACAAGCAGTCAGAGGTGGACTGGGTCCTCCAAGAGGGCGCCAAACTTGACTACTAAAGGGCGCAAAAAAAAAAAAAAAAAAAAAAACCCTGAAATGTACACAGGTGGTTAGATTGCGTAAAAAAGCAGAAAAAAAACCCAAAGGTTTTGTTGTTCGAGGGCGCAAATAAAATAAAATTAAATTAAAAAAAAAATTGAATTATTTTACGTCTTGAATTCAAATTATGTTTTTCGCAATCAAGATTCACGTGTGTGTGTATGTGTGCAGGCGCGCGCGTGTGTAGGCATGTGTGTGTATAGTAGGCGTGTATGTGTGTAGATGTATGTGTGTTTTGTGTGTGTGTATTGGGGATAGACGCCACCACCACTGGCCACCACACAGGTTTATTCTCGCTCGCGGAGGCCAGTGGAAGATGGAGTTCCAAGTTCGTAAGTTAACCTTGAATGAACGCAAACTATTTCTAACCATGGCTACGAAAATTTGTCCTCTTAATAAGACGCAAAATAAAAAAGTTGGCGCACAGGTTTGAGGGAGCAAAAAAAAAAGTTTGAGGGCGCAACAAGAAACGAAGGTGTACAGGTTCGAGGACGTAAAAAAGGGAAAAAAAGAAGACACGCGTTCGAGGAAGAAAACAGAAGGCGCATAGGTTCGAGGGCATCAAAAAAAAGAAAAAGAAAGAAAACGAAATAGGTGAGGTTCAAGGTCGCAAAGGTTTTTAGGGTGAAAAAAAAATGCAAGGTTTGAGGGCGTAAACCCCCCCCCCCCCCCCCCAAAGAAAACTAAGGCTGACAGAGGACGTTCGAGGGCACATTGGCCATTCCGCCCCTGCAAGTAGTCATTGCCTTAATTAACTCCGTGAGTGCGCCTCCCGTGTTTCCAAAAACCTTATGCGCCTGTGGTTTTTCCGCTCCCTTAATCCTGAGCGTCTTCATGTTTTTTTTTCTTTTTTTTTTTTGCACTCTCAAAGCTGACCACCCCCGTTTCTCTCCCCATTTTTTTTTTCTTTGCCCCTCGAACCTGTGTGCACCTTTTGCGCCCTTCGGGTTTGGGAATCAAATTTGGCCCCCTCTTAGGGGACCCTGTCCGCCCTTGGTAGAAAGATCCGTTTTGGGGTCCAAAACGTCAATTGTGAATAAAAAAAGAATTATTCATCGATTTTTTTTTTTTTTTCGAAAAGGTCCATAAGCCTTCCCAGCACTAACTTAGGCAAACTAAAAATTTTAACGAAATCGATCCGGTATTTTCCGAGCTTATCCCGGACACATAAATTTGGAGTTTGTGTTTTATTTATAAAAAGAAGGTACTAATGCTAAATTATAGGCATGTTTAATATAATTCGAAATCTTAATTATATGTGTGATCTTAACTTTAATAAATTTCAAATAATGCGGGAAGTTTTGCGACTAAAGGTCTGTAATGCGACCAGTGGCGTAGCTAGAGTGTTTGCCGCCCGGGGCGGTCTCTCAGTTTGCCGCCCTTTCGTTGTGAAATAGCTAATACATAAAACTGTCAAAGGTGTTTAAATTAAAACTAGCGATTTTATTGAAGAAAAAATAAGACTTAATTATTCTCTATATACTTTCAAAAGAAAAAAGGGGGGGGGGATATAGGCCCACACTTGGAAAAAATTGCTAAATTTAAGTAAAAAAAACGCAATTTTAGTAAAGTTATTAGAAAGGGCGTGTTGTTTGCTCCCGATTTTTTAAAAAATTAGTCTCTTTTAGCGTTTCTTTGTTGACGTTAGGGGATCGGTAAGCAACGAAAGGAAATTTTACGAAATTTTAAAATGCAAGGCTACTTAGAAAAAGTCAAGGAAATCGAGAATGATCGGGTATTCAATGCGAAAATTTTAAGCTCTGAATTATGCAATTTTAGGCTATCTTTGGCAACACAATTCCACGCGTATTCCAACGCAGTTGTAGGCGTTAGAGGAGAGAGGTGCACTGAGGTTTCTTACTGATATGTTTTTAAAATTGAAATCAATTTTAAGGGTATCTTTGATGGTTTGGGTGAAAGGGGAAGGTTCGGATTCTTTCCTTGGAAATATTTCGGCACCGAAAACTCAAAAACGCAGTTCTAGGCTGTGTTTGGTGACCTTGACGGATTCCCTAAGGTTCTCTCCTAAACAATTTCCGTAATAGACGTCCTACTTTGGGCTTTGTTTTATAATGTTAGGAGCAGGGTTGGCAAGTTTTTGCCGGAGGCGGAAAAAACCACGGTTTTTACCGCCCGGCAAAAATAGGTTTTTTCCAGTTTTTGCCAAAGTGGCAAAAATAGATTTTGTGTTAACAATTTACGGACAGTTTTTTTTTCCTTTTATATAAAAATAAAAGCATGAAAAGATTTTGATAAAAGGCTTTGCCATTTTCTGTAGAGTGAGCTAGTATCACTAAAAAGTAGAGTGAATATAGAATGCACATATTGATCAGCTTTTTTTTTCTTCTTTTTAAATTCTTCTCTTGGCTATCCATTTTCCCAGTAAGTGAGAAAAAATGCATTATTTCTTTAGTAAGGAAAAGTTAATATTTTTCTATATTCAAGTAAATATTCTGTTATTAATTAAATAACTTAAAAATTTTAGTGGGATCAAAAAGAAAAGTGATTAATTAAATATATATATATATATATATATATATATATATATATATATAATTAGAATTCAATTTTTTTATTAATTTACTAAGCTTAAGTAAACATTCTTTGTTTTAGCATTGAAGGAATTTCTAAACTATCTTGGGTGATAGCAGGAAAACGGATGAGATATTAAAGCGCTCTACCGCCTAAAAACAATTTCGCACTATTAGACTACAGACTGGGGGTGGGAGAGGTTCCCAACCGGAAATATTTGAAGCTGAAAGTACTTTAAAACGCATTTTAGACTATGTTTGGATAAGTTGAGGTTGCAAACCAAATGTTGAAAAATGAAATTCGTTTACCTTTACCTTCCATAAGGAATAGACTAACATGCGTGATCCAAAATTGTCGGATAGATTATTTACTCTCAAAAGCAAGAAAACGGAATTCCCTTAGACTTCGTTTGAAGAACAGAACTCTTGTAAAGAGTGGGAAATCAAAGCAAACTCTGCAACATATAAAGTGTGATGAGCAATAAATTGTTTCGTGTAACATTTTACATCTCCCCCTCTTTTTCTTACTCTTGTCACCATTTTCCTGAAGTAAAAAAAAAGGGAAGTTTTTGTTTCACGAGCAGGCTTTCAAGAAACTCTTAAAATCCTGAATTAGCTTTTTCTTATAACAAAAATTGGAAAAATTCATTGTTTTCGTCTTCCTGAAGGTAACCTCTACATTCTAAATAACAGATTTTTTAAAAAATACTATGCACTTTTCATAACGCACTCAAAAAGACAAAATAACTTTTCTGGGTCAGAATGGAATATTTAAGCGTTCCTTTAGTTTTCAATTATTGCAATAAAATAACATCACAAACAAAGAAAAGGACGGCTCAAGTTAGGTCGAGAACTTATTATTATCGAGCTTTCAATCATAAATGTAAGTGTTGAAACACGCTTTTTTTTCTGGGAAAGTTTGGTTTGAAATGACTTGAGCCGCACTTTTCTTCGTTTGTGGTGTCACTTTCTTGAAATAATTGAAAACTACAGAAATACTTAAATTGTCTATTTTGCCCCAGAAAATTTATTTTGTTCTTTTGAGTGCTTTAAGAAGATATTTTCTGGCCTGCAGTAATAGATTAAAAACATAATTTCCTCATTTGGAAAATACATTTATTTTTTCCACATAAAAAGGTCCAATTTGCCGCCCCTAGAAAAGTGCCGCCCGGGACGGACCGCCCCCTCCGCCCCCCCTTAGCTACGCCACTGAATGCGACTCATACGCAACATACGGTGCTTCAAGATTTATTTGTTTTTAAATATGTATTTATTTTATATTATTTATTTATTTTTTTTTTCAACGTGCACATTTTTCGGACATGGCGCTCATAGAAGTGAAGCAGATACTTTGATTTTGCATCGAGAAGTACAATCGAAAACAAATTGTGGAAAAAAGATCGTTTTTTGATGATTTTAACTTCCTTTTACAAAAAAGGAAGTATTGTATTCGAATAAGCGATTTGTTTCTCATAATTATTACAGACCTAGGCAACGCCTGGTATTTTTGCTATGTAGAATAACCTGGTAACTAGATAAAGTGATTAAACAGAGTCTGCCCCCCCTACCCCCCAGTTACCGTTGAAAAAAAGATTTTTTTTTCACCAGGAAGGGCCAAAGACATGTAAAACATTTTCTATATAGCATCTTCTGTTTGGAATTAAAACTCATACCTTATGAATATAGATTAAGCAAACATTTTACGCAGTTTTATAAACTTGGCAAGTCTGTGGTGAATGTATGGTACTGTGGTCTTTTGGCGATAAATAACGGATTTGGATATAGTATTTCACAGTTTTACGCTGCTTTTAACTGCAAAAATAGAAAATGAAATTAAATAAAATGGTATATTAATAACTTATTCGATAGGCAGAGTAATGATAACACGGTCGGGACGAGTGTTAAAAAATCTTGGCGCTACAGCTATTACAAAAACTGGGGGCAAACCATTTTTTGGTAACTATTTGACCTCTGCCTGAGTTCAACATTAACTTAAATCGATTTTTTAAAAAAACTACATCAACGTGAGCGAAGCCGCGGGAAAAAGCTAGTTAAATATAAAAGCGCTAATAAAAAAATAACGTAGTTTTTTGCAATATTAATGAAGTGTTGTAACTTTTTAGAATTTTACCTTTACATATGCATATAAATCTATCTTTGTGCCAAATTTCAAGTGTGTGAGGTACTTGGAAGTTCGTAAACATTTTGATGAGTGAGTGAGTGAGTGCGTCAGTCAGTGTAAAAAATGACACTTTTCAGGTATTAATAGTTCCATAACTATAAGAGCTACATTCATAAAATTTAGGATTATAGGTCTTCTACGCAGCTCTAATAGACCGACAAAATTTCAAACGCGTAGATCTAATAGTTTTTGAAAACTGAGGATACACACTGGCAGATGTGTCACCTGATTTCCGAACTTTAAATATGAAATATTGCCATAGATATAATTTAATAAGGAAATGTTAAACAAGATGTGGGATTAATCTCCATGGTTCTCGTCGGGCCCTGTTCGTCCTTGTTTTGCATTTATGATGGGGCCCCACCTTCAACAGAGCCTTGAACTTGGTGAAGCGTGTTCTATACAGACGTAAACAAATCGAAGGGGGAAAAAAACTTAATACAAGTCAACGCGAGGCCCCTAGCCGCGGGGCCCTGTGCCGCTGCACGGATTAGACGGCCCTGGAGCCACCCCTGCGCTGTGGAAAATCAAACGTTGCGCATGCGTCAGTCTCTCTATACTAATTGATGGTGCCTCCATACACGCAGTTACGTGACATCCTCTAACGTTCAATGTGAAGTTAAACGCACTGACCGGGTTTCATTTGAATGAAACTTATATATTAGTTTCAGTGACTACACAGGTTGAAAATCCGGATTTGCATAGGTAGCTTGTGTGGCTAATGGAAGAACACGCTTCTCTTTTGCATTGTGTGTGCAGTTAGTATTACATATTGCTGGGTATAATTTGTTCAGACAGGATAGAGTAGGTAAAAAAGGTGGTGGGGTTTTATTTTATGTTAGAGACAATTTTATTTGCAATGAATTGGTCATAAATGATAAGCCTACTGATATTGATATGGTTTGGCTGGAGTTGATGAGCAGTAAGGGCAAAAAGCTACGCTTTGGAAACATTTATAGGCCACCTAATTCAAACCAGGGACAAGATGAACAGATGTACCGTATTATTAGTGACATGTCCAGTAAGGGATCCGTTATCATAATGGGGGATTTCAATTTTCCGGGTATTGATTGGAATAATTTTTATCCTGGTAATGGCAAAGAAGAGGAATTTTTAAAAGTAATTGGTGACTGTTTCTTAGATCAAGTTGTAACTCAGGGAACTCGAGAGGAGGCCATTTTGGATCTAGTTTTTTGTGACATAGGTAGTTTTGTTCAGGGGTTGAGTGTAGGGGAGCATATTGGAGATAGTGATCATAACAGCATTAGGTTCCGGGTTAAATTTGAAGTGTGCAAAGATGATAATTTTAGGTTTGTGCCCAATTTCAGAAACACCGATTTTGTTGCACTTAGGCAGAGCTTGAAAGAGGTTTTTTCGTCAGGGTTGGAAAATAGCGACGTAGATCAGCAGTGGACGGAATTTAAGGATAAACTTGCTAAAACCGTTGGGGACTATGTTCCATTTAGGAGAAAAGGTGTTAGTACCAATATTTGGCCTATGTGGTTCTCCAGGAAGACTAAAGAAGCTCTTAATTACAAGCAAGCCACTTTTCGTAAGTTTAAAGAAACTGGTCAGAGTGCGGAGAGGCTCCAGTATGGTAAGGCAAGGCGAAATTTTAAGTATTTGGTACGGATTCAGAAAAGGGAATTGGAGCAAAGGCTGGCAGATGACATTGATCGGAACCCTAAGAGGTTTTTTGCTTACGCTAATTCTGGGAAAGCTCGAAACAGTCAAATTGGGCCTTTGGTTGATGAGTATGGAAATTTAATCCAAAACGATAGGGATATTGCAAATGTTCTAAATAACTTTTTTTCCAGTGTGTTTAACGATAACTGTATCTCAACAGTTGACACTAACAAGACACAAGCTATTATACAGCTTGAGGATTTTGTATTTTCCAGGGAGGAGGTTTTATTTCATTTGAAAAAGATTAAAGCAACTAAAGCTCCGGGACCAGATAATATCTATCCAAAAATTTTAGTTGAATGTGCAGAGGAATTAGTGGATGTTATTTTGAATATTTTCAATGCTTCTTATAACTCGGGGACGGTGCCAGAGGACTGGAAGCTGGCTAACATAACGCCACTCTTCAAGAAGGGGTCTAAAGGTATTGCTGGGAATTATAGACCTGTAAGTTTGACTTCGGTGATTTGTAAGATTTTTGAAACTTTGATCAAAATTAAGATCATGATGTTCTTAGAGACTAATAGTCTGTTGACTAGTTTGCAGTATGGTTTCAGGAAAGGTAAATCCTGTACTACTAATTTATTGCATTTCTACGACAAGGTTACCTCAGCTTTAGATAACAAAAAATGTGTGGATGTTGTTTATATTGATTTTCAAAAAGCTTTTGACAAGGTACCGCATGTTGCTCTTCTCAGCAAGTTAGCTGACATTGGAATAGGAGGAAAAACTTTACTTTGGGTTAGAAATTGGCTTACTGGTAGGAAGCAAAGAGTAGTTGTGAGAGGAAATCATTCTAATTGGAGTGATGTTTTAAGTGGGGTTCCTCAGGGATCAGTTTTAGGGCCTCTTTTGTTTATTATATTTATGAATGACATCAATGAAAATATTTCTGGAAGCATGAATTGTTTTGCTGACGATGTAAAAGTTATGGGGATTGTCGAAAATGAAGAACAAGTAAAACAGCTGCAAGAGGATTTAGATCATATTACTAAGTGGGCAGATAAATGGGGTATGGCAGTTAATGTAGGGAAATGTCAAGTGCTACACTTAGGTCATGGAAATAAGCGTATGAGATATCGTTTACAGGGTTCAGTCATAAATCAGGCAGAAAATGTTATGGATCTGGGTGTCTTTATAAATCAGGACTTCAAGTTTAGTCAACAGTGCAGTATTGCTAGTAACAAAGCCAACAAAATGCTTGGGTTCATCAATAGATCTATTTCAAACAAATCTAAGAAAGTTCTTCTGCCTTTATATAGGAGTTTAGTAAGACCTCATTTGGAGTATGCTGTTCAGTTTTGGTCGCCTTATCTGAAGAAAGATATTTTTGTATTGGAAAGGGTTCAAAGAAGGGTAACTAAATTAGTAAGGGGACTCTCAGATTTAGATTATGATACCAGACTTAATAGGCTTAACATGTATAGCCTGGAGCAAAGGAGAGTCAGAGGGGACATGATTCAGTTATTTAAATTTATCAAAATGAAAGATGTAAATGGATTAAATTTTTGCGGGGAAAGCAGGACAAGGGGTCATTGTTTTAAGCTATTTAAATCTCAGGCTAACTTGGAAATCAGGAAAAACTACTACTTTAGCAGGGTCGTGGGCACTTGGAATAGCTTACCGGAAGAGGCGGTAATGAGCAAGGGAGTGGATAGCTTTAAGAGGGCCATTGATCTTCATTGGGGACTAATTAATTGACTAGGACCAGCCTAGCTGGGCCCAGAGCCTGTTGCTGGTCGTCACATTTGTATTTGTATTATTTGCTTACTTAACAAAGCATTCAGAGGGTAGAAAGTATCCTGATTCAGGGCCCGATTGAGATATCGGGATCGTAGCCCTAACACTTTTTCGACGCCCCTTTCTTGTCAAACATTTCAATTTTGTCCTTTGCTAAATCAGTTTTAGTCCCTAGTCCCTTGCTCCCTTCGGAGCTTCCAAATACCAGGGGTCCTAGGCCACTTCATAGTTGGCATATTCAGAAATCAGATCCTATCCCGGATGGTAAATTTCTAAGTGCAGTCTAAAGCAATTTCTATCAAACATTCACATTTACATGATAGATTGCGTAGGTTTGTTTGAAGTAGAAAAACGCTCGATAACCTACGCATGATCTTACAGTATTTTATCTCGAGATGTCGGGATGTAGTTAGTGCCCAAAGGAAAACTCCATACTTCGAAAGGGAAAATTCTGATATTGAAAAGCAAAAGCGTTCTTTGAATCTCATTTAGTTTAGCATTTTTCAAAATTATTTTTCTCATGAGTTTGCCGCGGACTCCCACGGTTTGGAAATCCTGCCTTAAGATAATAAATAGTACCTTGGCTCCAAAGCAGAAATACAAGGCTTGTAAATTAAGTATAGCATAATATAATAGATAATAAATCAGTGATTCCGAACCTTTTAGGACCCATCGCCCAACCGCATAGAAATTGACTTTTGAGTTGAGGAAAGTCTTAGAAAATCGAAAACCATCCAATGATAAAAAAAAAAAAAAAAAAAAAAAAAAACTAAAACGACATTTACTATTGGGTCAAATTGTGACTCCGAACCACACTCCAATCTCTCTCTCAACTTAATAACACACATAAAATTTCTACAAAATCGGACCAGCCATGTAGGAGGAATTCAGTGACAAACACCCGTACAGAAGAAATTTATATACAAGGTGATTCAAAAGAACATGGACAAAATGACATGGCAGATCAGTCATGCAACAAGGATCAAACATCGCATAAGAACAGAAAGTCGCAAACGCAATACTGGCGAAGTGCTACATGCACACATATGCAGACACTGGCAGATGCACGACATTTCTCGTACTTATTACACAAAGACGATTTTACACAACATTTCAGTTTTTAAGGAAGACTGAAAAGAACTTCGGGACGGTTGCTGAAATTTGCGGTCTGCAGCTTTCATACACACGTCGCAACGGCAACGGACCACGAACCGAATCCATTCTGACATGATTTCACAGATCGTTGCATTTTCGTTGCGACGCGTCTATGATAGCTGCAGGCCGAAAATTTCAACAACCACTTTCAGTCTTCCTTAAAAACTGAAATGTAAAATCGCCTTCGTGTAACATAAGGATGAGGTACTTCGTGCATCCGCCAGTGTTTAGCTTTATGTGTATGTAGCGGGCCAGTTTTGCGTTTGTGACCCTCTGTTCCTATGTGATACTTGATCATTATTGTATGCCTGATCTGCCATGTCATTTTGTCCACTTTTTTAAAATCATCTTGTGTATAAAGATGCTGGTAAAGCTGAAGCAGGAATTCATGCAGATTACATACCATTTTTCAGAATCAAAATATAACCACTATTGACTAACATATGATAGAAAATATAAAGGCAAAATATCAAGGCAAAAAAGCTTGGTCGCCATCTTTGATTCGTTGTTTTGGATAGAAGCTCGCTCACGTAAGAAACTAGGGAACTTTTCAGAATTCGTTCTACACATGTTCAGTACTTATTCTGAAAAATTCATCTAATTACAAATTTGTGTTGCAAAGACCTAATTTTTGACCTAAATTTTCTGGGCTAATATACATATCTTTTACTAAATTTTTCCAAAAGGAAAAATTGCCATAACAGTAAAAATTTAGAAAAATGTGTTTATTGGGAACAGAAATATTTTCAAATAAACAAAATTTAAGAAACGTAAATAAACAAAATTATGGTAATGATTTGCGAAGGATTTTTGAGATTTTGTTCTTGACGAAATTGACTGTCATGTCATGTTGAAGGGAAAAGCCATTTGCTCTGATTATATCATCGAAAGCCTTTAGCGATTAACAATTCGAATGTATATTTTCCCTCTCATCTTAGAGGTCAACTGAATCATACCTGCACACATTTTCTCACCATTCAGCACCGGCGTCTGAGAGAAACGAACAAAACTAGACGTTGATCTCACCTGTCATACATCGCGCTTCTTCTTCCCACCCACGTGACTGTCTCGATGACGTCACTAACAATGGACCTTGAGAACTCGAACCCATTGGAAACTCCAGACAAATCGCTGCTGGATGCCCAGAGGGTTGACCGGCTTCGCTGGCAATTATTATGCAGCTGATTTCTTTTTCGTCTCAGATGCAGCTCGTGTTCCTCATATGTGACTGCGTGAGCGTTTCGCTTCCTTTTCTTTCACTTGTTAGATTTAGATCTTTTTGAATTGGGAAACGCGACACACCCTGACGCCTGTCACTGCTGCTTCAGGAGAGATGGTCAGTTGGCACACTAGTCCAGTCAATGAGTGTTCAAAATAGGGGTGTAGCGTGCATGGAATATGCGATAATTTTTGACTTAAGAATATTGTTAGGGGTAGTTAGTGAGTCAACATACTGAAAGTCCCCGCCCTTAGGGGGTGAGCTAAAGGTGGGAGGGAGGGGGGAAGCAAATTTTGGGTTTTTCGAATATATGTCAGAAACGGAGGAAAAAATGCATTTAAAATAAAAATTCAAACTAAATAAACTTATTATTTAATTGTTCCTACACATCTTTGTAAAATTTCAACCATTTTTCGGGTATATGTTATGAAAATCGATAATTTTCGAAGAAATTCTCATCCTTTTTAAAACCTTTACTCTTAGTGCCTCCCAGTATCAGTATTCATAAAAATTGTCAATGACAAAGTTATAGATTATTAAATTACCTTCAATTTGATATGCTACTTTCTTTTTCTTAAACCAATCAAAAGTTATAGAATTTCTAACTTTCCTGTTCAAAAAATTGAAAGCGCAATAAACTTTTCTCCGTAGAATTATCAACACTTTTCGAGGTAAATGTATGTCAATGAACATCGATAATGTTTGAAAGCGTACTAATACCTTATTCATATTAAAATAATACTATCCATAGGCAGCTCGTACGTGTGGGCAAGGAGGGGGGGGTAACTGCCCCTCACTTCTAAAAGTAAACGGACCTTGCCCCCTCACTTTTCAAAGATTCATGATCGATTGAAAAATGATTTTTTACATTGTGGACTGATTTATTTCACGAAGGTAAAAACTAAAACGGCCAAAAGAAGGAACTTTTCTCATCTTATTTCATTGGAATTTTACTTTAAAATGGAAAGTGTACGGTTGTGATTCGTTCCTATTTTTGAGGACATATTTCACATTTTAGAAGAAATGGAATCAGAAATGTTAAAGTACCAGTAATCTAGTCCAATTTTACAAAAAAAAAAAAAAAAAGCTTTATGGGCCACTCCCTCTAACCCCTACACTTCTTTTGACCCCCACTTTTTTGGCACCAGCCGCCTAAGAAACTATCGTAACGTTTGCAGTTACTTGCAAGTTTATTCTTGCATAAATTATTTTATATAAATCAGAAAGAAATATTTTGAACAAATATTTCGCAAATGGAATTCTAAAATTAAAAAGAACTCAGTGGCGGCTCGTGCCTTAATTTAGCGGGTGGGCCCGCTGTATAAAGTTTTCACAATAATATTTATACAGATAAAATGAAGAGAAATATAGTTAGTAATGCTGAGCAATAAAATACGTTCTTTTGCAGTTTCTTTATTTCGTGCTTCTCTTCAAGCGTCGAAGTTGAAATCGGTGGTTTTAGAAATGAATATACTTGATTATTTTTTTTTTTAATTTCAAGATAAACAATCTAAATTTTCAAGACATCCAACCAATGCAACTAGTAATAAACAACACACAGCATTAATCAAACTACTACTACACTCTTAATATCAACACGATCAGTTGCGGCAGCATTAATTTCTATTTAGCCATGCTTCCTTAGAGCAAATCACGAACGTAACAATATTTTTTCTAGAAACAAACAGTTTCTTTAATTGCCTATATATTCTTCGTTTTCAAAATTAGAATTATTGTGTGGAACCACATCACAATACCTACTGGTCACATCTCATTTAGAGTTCAATTCATTTTTTTTTTTTTTTTTGCATTTTAATAAAATATGTAATTTTTTGAAATCTTTGTATGCGCTTGCTGATAAATCAATAATTTTTTTAATGCCATTAAAAAAATCAGAACACTTAAGAATATTTCAACTTTATAAAAAAAAAATATAAGGCCTTTTTTGTTTTTGCACATATTTCAGAAATCTTTTTGCTAAATGATAATCATTTCTAAAAAGCTGTGCATTCGTTTGCTTATCCTATTAGTTAAAAAATTCTGTCGTTAATTATATAAAAAATCGTGAAACTTCCATAGTAAATTTTGTTTATAAGGATATACAAAACTTTCAACATTTTAGTAATTTATAAAGTTTTTACCCTATGGCACAATTTTGTTACATATATTGTACTGACTGCAAGACGTATTACTTTTAAGCTGTATCTTTAATATAAAAAAATCCTTAGCTAATACAATAACATGGAAATACACACACACACACAACAACAAAAA
The DNA here is from genome assembly GCF_026930045.1 of Uloborus diversus. Lineage (NCBI taxonomy): Eukaryota > Metazoa > Arthropoda > Arachnida > Araneae > Uloboridae > Uloborus > Uloborus diversus. The sequence goes on along the minus strand of NC_072732.1, from coordinate 107,841,824 downwards.
AGTTTGAATTTTGAGATCTTGAATTCAAACTGTGCTTTTCTCAATCGGGAATTGCGATAGGGCCCTACTCATTGGGTTTCTTGTTTGTACTAAGGACTTTTATCGCAACCATAATTTGAATTCAAGATGTCAAAATTCAAATGAGTGTCAGGGGTCAGATGTTATGCGCTGGATATGTTGTGTGCTGGAATCTATTTTCATGTAAAAAGGATTGTGTGAAGTCGAGAAGGGTCGTTAATAAATAATTCGATTCCAAACCACATGGACACCTGCATTATAAGCATAGAAAAATAAAATGAAAGGACGGATGTTATTCAACGGTCAAGTGAAAACAATAAGCAATTCGTGATTGCTCAAAAAGAAGTTCATTGAGAAAACGCACACCTGCGTGAGTGACCTAAAGCCAATCATTTTTTTAATAACTAAGCTAGAGTGTTGAAACTCCCATAATTTTTGAAACAATCTGAAGTTTTTAAATAAATAAAAATCAATAGTTTGGACATTTTTGAGGTAATGTAGCCGCTATGCCTTTAAGAACTTAAAGCGATGTACCGGGTCAAACTGAAATAATTCAAGTTTTTGCTCAACCGAATAGTTTAACATAGAAAATAAATAAATAAAGCCTATTTTACGATTAATACTTATTAGTACTTTAGCCACTTATCTGAACAAAGAAGAAAATTGAATAGATCTCACCCAATTGAAGCTGTTTTGTAAAAGTTTCGGACAAATTCAGAACTTTTATTGGCACCACACTCAAAACCAATTAATCTGTGCTGTGTGCTACTCGAAAATGAAATCTCTATTCAAAAATTCCAAAAATTCTGCTCATATTAGTTCCAAGCAGAAAATTAAGTAAATAAAAATATGCATGAGTTGCGATAAATCCATAAAATTGTAAATCCTTTTTCCAGATATTAACAGCCGTTTAAGATTAAAGACAAAAGTGGGTCGGAGCACGTGAGAAACTTTTTTTTTTTATTCCCATGGGCTCGCTTTTTTCTGCCCTCCGAGCTGTTTTTTCGTACAAGTGATGCGCGCGTAAAACATTTCCCTCCTTCTTTGCCCTAACTGGTATTGAGTATTGAGTGAAGATACTTTTCCAAGGGGCAGGGAAGCTGCTGCCCATGCAGCAGAAGTCGGGGTGACACGGACTTGCCGTTTTGGTGCCTGGTTGAATCGTTGTGATTGGTTAGGAGCGGAGGTGTGGCAGGGGGCAACAGCTGAAATGGCCCAAGAATCATTCTCAAAGCTTGCAATCGCGAACGCTAACACATGGAAAACTTGTAATATTTTATTAGCAATATGCAAAGTGCTAGAGATTTAAAATCTGTTTCATGCCCCCAATTCTTCGTTTTTCGTTTAACTGAAATACAAAGCGTTATTTTTGAATAATTTATTTAACTGTGCACAGTTTGTCTGGGTGGGCCAAGCCCACCCGGCCCATAGTGACGAGCCGCCCCTGGATTCGTCAAGGTTGCCGGCCATCTGACATTTTTTCAAAAGATGGCGTGAAATGGGTGAGATTAAAGTGAGGCGCCCCCGCATCTTATGTCATGAAGCAGTTAAAGTTGGCAAACAAGCAATGGCAAAAATGGTAAACTTGCCCTTCGCAAATATCAAACTAACACGGAAAGATCGCGTACTCCTTGTTTCCTCGATGAACTCAACAATCCAAATTAACGATGAAAAAGTTGTGGTGGATCCATTCATGCTTTTTCAGCGAATCGCCATTAGCAAGAAATCGGACTAAGATTTGAAGATTTACATGAAATATGAATTAGCTCCCTACCCCCTAGCATTATTTAACGAAAGTGGGATGAGGAAGTGCAGAAAGTCAGCCTTATACATTTTATTTAAGGAAATTGGTCATGACATGGATTTAACTAAGTTTAAACTTATTGTGGATGGGGGATTCTTAATCCACAAAGTTGTTTGGCAGAAAGATACAGTTGTATCAACCATTTGCGATGGGTACGTTAAATTTCTAAGCACCCATTACAATGGGAGGGGATGTACTGTGGTTTTTGATGGGCACACTGACACATCAGAAAGCACAAAAGCAGCCGAACTGAACCGACGATATCGGTTAAAGAGATGTGTGCAATGCCAGTTTGGAAAGTGAGGTGAAAGTTAAACAAAATGATTTTCTTTCAAATGTCCATAATAAGAGTCAGATGATAAATCTGTTGAAGATGCATCTGTTAAAAAATGGTATAAATACACTCCAAGCGTTAGGTGATGCTGACTTTGATATTGTGAAGACAGTTATCGTCAGATCGCAAAATTCTTCCGTAGCTGTTATTGGAGAAGACGTCAACTTAGCTGTTCTCTTGGTTGCCAAAACCCCAACTGATCGCGACATTCTACTGATAAAACCCAGCAGAGGAAGTCAAGACTGCTGTATATTCCTCACAACAGCTTCAGCTAGATTTGAAAATGAAGGACAATGTTCAATTGTTATTTTTACATGCATTCACAGGCTGCGACTCAACATCTGCAGCGTATCGCAGGAGTAAAGTGGGGTTTGTTAAACTATACCAGAGATCTAAAATCGTACAGCATGCATTTGACAGTGGTTCTTCTCCTGAATTCATTGAGACTGTTGGGATCATGAGTACTCTCTCATGGTATGTGCTCCAGCCACGGAAAAGTCTATGAACGAGTTCCGATACAAATCTTTCATCAAAATAGCTGCAAACATGAAGGCTGATCTTTCAACTCTCCCTCCAACTGATGAAGCGCTTAAGCAGCAAGCATTCCGGACATACCACCAAGTACACCTGTAACTAAGGGAAGAGCCCAATGGCGAGTCAACGAAATGGGGTTGGGAAAGGAGGCATGATCAACTAGTTCCAAAACTCTCGGAGTTGGATGCTGCTCCTGACGAAATCTAAAAAATGATTTTTCGTCGATGCACCAAAGGATGTGACAGCGGCAGGTGCTGTTGTAGAAAAGCTTCGCTAAACTACTATGCCGCATGCCTGCATTGCAAGAGCAATTGCAACAACGGCGCTAAACTATGTATTCATGACGAAGGCGACGACGATGACATTGATACACTGCCAATCTCTGTGGACACCGTTTCCAATGCCGATGAGCATGAATAAGCCTCGACATTTCCGCCTCAAGAATACCAAGATGTCACCTTTGTAAAGTTATATTTTCATTTTTTAATTACTGTCATTCCGTATTCATTTGTAAAATACTTTTAAAACGTGATTAGTAATGATGTAATAAAAAGAATATTGCAAAAGATTATTTTTCGTCAATTGCAAATATCTAATTTCTATTGTTAAAATGTTAATTATAATAGTAGCGTCACCATACTCAATTCAAGAAAAACACCGGCATTGAGTGTACAGGTTAGAAATTCATAACTTTTGATAGCTTGCACTGCTGGATGTCGTAGTGGTAAGACACTGGCTTCATAAGCCTTTAGTCGCAGGTTTAAACCCGTAGTTAAAGTGTTCAGTCGATGGATTTTCGAAATGAAAAAAATCGTCAGTAGACATGTCGCATGATTGCGGCCTGTTCCCGATCCCTTGAGTGCATATTTGACTTTGGCACTCATGGGGGAGAAAAAGAGCCAGTTGAAAATTTGTTTTTTTTGTACGTATACATCGAAAACAACTTGATATTTGACAAATATGTTTAAAAATCAATTTCATAGATAATTTAGTTAACTTCCACTTTTATTTGAAACATATTTTTAGCTCTTTTAGAGCTTTTATGGAACAACCCAAAATTTGCAACCCCCCCCCCCTTTTTTTACTTTAGCTCACCTCTCAGGGGCGGGGACTTTCGACATCTTTACCTCCTAACTAACCCTAACAAATTTCTGAAGTTGAAAATTAGCGCATATTCCATGCACGCTATAATGTATTCATTGACTGGACTGTTCGAGTCAGTTTAGTGTTTACGAATGGCAAGTGTTCCATTTTTTGCTATGAAGGTGCGGGTTTGAAACCCTATAACTTTCGATTGGTTGAATAAAATGCTACAAAGTAGTATATCAAATTGAAAGTAATTTTATGATCTACAACTTTGTCATTGACAATTTTTATGCATACTGATATTGGGAGGTACTAAGAGTAAATGTTTGACAAAAAGAGGGAACTTCTTCGAAAATCGTCGAGTTTTAATAACATATACCTAGAAAATTTTTGAAAATTTGACAAATATGTGTAGAAGCAATTTCATAGTAAGTTTATTTAGTTTGAATTTTTATTTTAAACGCATTTTTTCCACCGTTTCCGACGTTTTCTCGAAAAACCCAAAATTTTCTTCCCCCCTCCTTCTTACCTTTAGCTCACCCCCCAGGGTCGGGGACTTTTAGTATGTTTACTTACTAACGACCCCTAACAATATTCTGAAGTCAAAAATTATCGCATATTCCATGCACGCTACAATGTGTTCATTGATTGGACTACACTCACGAAAGGGTAAACAATCTTGAATACCGGACTAAAACGCCATGAAATGAGCAGAGATCAATAAAAAACAAACATGATTTCGCAGTCATCATTTAATTTTATTACTGACGACTCGTTAGTTCCATAAGAGTTGTGAGAAAAAATTCGGCTGTAGCAGCCAAATTGTGCCACTTTCTATGACCGTTTTTCCTATTATTATTCCTTTGCCACAAACATTAACAAAGACCTCTCACGGAAACAATATTTTTATACCGTAGAGTCTCGAGAACTTGGCACCCAACAACCTGGCCGAATCCATCAGATACTCGGCATTCTGGCAAGACGAAAAAAAATCCCACAAAAACCCTGTCTGTTTCTGACAAACTGGCATTTTTACAAATTCGGCAACTTTTCGGTCAACATTAGGACAGCTTTTACGGATTTTACAGCACCGGTAAAATATTACCAACAAACTTTTGATACCTTCGAATGCAGAGTCCCCAGTTAAAATTTTAAGATTAGCCACCTAAACTGGATCGGAAATGAAATCCGCCTTGAGCTACTTGACTACTGATTCTTTCAAAACAAAAACCATTCAGAAGCCATATAGCACACTGAATTCTCCTACAAACGCTGAGAAATAGTTTGTCTGGAACCTTCCTGGATCATAAAATTTTGTCGTTCTTTATTTATGATTAAATCTATTAATGATATAGTGTTAGGATTCTGAACACACACATCGAGTAGTTACCTTAAATATCTTCGGAAATACAGTGCCGGCAAAAAAAAAAAGAAAAAAAAAAAAAACTTTACATTTGGTTGGCTATTGAAAATTTTACATGTAAACTTCTTGTCATGGTTTTACTTGGCATGCTCCCTAGTGATTTGACGGAATACCAAATATTCGGTCAAATCTCTAGGGAGTATGTCAAGTAAAATCATGACAAGTAGTTTGCATGTAAAGTTTTTAATTGCCAACCAAATGTAAAGATTTTTTTTTTTTTTGCCAGCACTATACCTATTGCAACTTTTTATCTTTTCCTTAGCGGTAAAATCAATACATGCTACTAATTTTCTTTCTCCAGCACGGTTGATTCCTCGAATTATTAGCAATACTCTGATTATCCCGCATGCGTTTGGTGGCAAAGGAGTCGTAATTGCAGTTTTGTGGTCTCTGAATAAATTCGCGGAAGTCCTCTCAGACAGCAGAAATGAAAGCCAATCCATTTTTCTCTTTTGGGGCATCTCTCATCATGATCAGCATTCAGCTCTTGGCCGCTCTCGTACCATTAAGATACGGCACATTCTACGCAACAGATGGACCCTGCTCATGTATGACGGTGCCCTTCATTCGAAAAAAAAACAAAAGACTGATGAACATCATTATATGAGTTAGCCACCGTAATGGTAGTTCCATTGGGTTAATGACATATTATCATCGCTTAATAACACTGCTTATGGTTGACAGAGGCAAGTCGCGCGTCAGACATGGGCTGTCCTCTCTCCCTACTGTTCGAATCAGCCCACAGTCTTAATGGTGCCAAGGAACAGTAGCGCTGCTAATGAGTCTCTCTCTCTACCCTCCTTATATACAATTCTTCACTTAGCATAACTATATTCAGTATCATTTTCGGACATTTAGTAATGTTGTTAAAGTAGTATCTTAATCGTATAATGATGATAAAGATATTTTGAGCGTGGAGTTTGATAAGATTAGAGCCAATGATCAGGTCCCGAGCATCGTACGTCTGGGAATATATAATTGTAAAAAATAATTGTTGCTCACTATGAAATTTAGTTAGGGCGGTAAACTTACTGCTAAAAATGCCCAAAGCTTTGCCTTCAATTCACGAGTCGAACCGCACCAAGCTGCAGATACTCGCTGGTGAGATAAATTCATTTTATCCACCACTTTCTTGGCGCTCTCAGCTTCAATGAGATGACATCTGCCTCCGGTTCGATTATTCACTATTCCTGACTGAGGGGTTCTAATAAGAGCGAAACTGCAGTCTCAGGATGTGATAACTGGGGAGATTATCATCTGGTTTTTGGTATGTAGCTAGCTGCCTTAGCCCTGGCTTAGGAGAGGTAACTTACTGATCCAAGTGGAACATCTTCTATGCGGACATACATTCGCAGATTTTAGTCATTTTTTCCTTTTTAGGCTGAGTTACTGATCGAACTTCAGAGTAACTGTACGATTTGGATCTCTTTTTAACTACTGTCTTATTCCCATTCAAGGCGCCTAATCGTAGTTGCTGACTAACTTAAAAATAAGAATTGAACTTGAGCCACTCAAGAACCAGTAGGGGAAAGTAGTCGAATTCTATGCACTTAACTTCACAGAGCTGTAGCACCTTAAATATAACCACGATTCTATAACTACTGATTTTCTTTGCAACATATCAAAAAGCAGACATCCAAAATTTGTAGACAAAGCATCTGAGTAATACTGTTCTTTAAAATAAATTTAAAAGATAAAATCTGAAAACTTGCCGCGCGCAGAATTCTTCTTCCTAATCGGGCAGTTCTGCGCACCTCATCTGCTTGTGAAGAAAAGATACGAAACTGAAACGTAATTTTTCTACATATTACAAATTATTAGGCAAGTTCGTATTCAGTGTCTCTATTGCTTCATTTGATAAGGATTGCTTCATCGCTCATCATATTTGCATTTTCAACTATTTTCATAATTTTTTTCCTTTTTTTTTTCAAGAATGTCACATCTTGGGTTGTACTTGATCCATTAGGCTTGAAACATCTGCGTGTTTAGTGAAAGATAATATTATTTATTCCGAAAACAGTATTGCAAGCAAAAAAAAAAAGAGCATTTTTCATTTCTATTTTTGGCCAAGAATACACTATTTGCTTTTATGTCGATATCGTAAGGCGAACATTTAGGTACAATATTGACATATTTTGAGATACTTCAAATATCTCAAAATATGTCAATGAAATTTCGTGCAGGAACGTCATAAATAAAAGGCAACTTTTTAAAACTTACACTTCTACACTACTTCTTCATCAGAGAAGAAACACTAGACTTTCTTGAAAAAAAAAAAAAAAAATGCGTATGTAAAGTTCAATCAGTGGCCTAAAATATAGTTTTACCGCAGGATATCTTATTTTAATTTCTAAAATCTCTCTCCTGAAAAATCACGGTTTTTTAGATATGATGTTGTTGAAAGGAGTGAGCGATTTGACATACAGTGAAACCAGGGTATAAACAATACTGTTCATTCAGTAAGTTACCGCCCTATATATAAGGCGGTAACTTACTGAATATACCTGCTTTGCCTTCAATATTCGAGTTTAACCGAATCATTGTTTCGGTCACTCGTCTGGTCAGTGCTAATAGGGAAGTTTTCGATTTTTCAATTTTATTTTTATATGATAGAGTAACATGTATGAATATCATAGGTGAAAAAATTTTTGCGATACGACAAGTAGTTTTTTTTAAATCAATTTTTAAAGTTCAAGCGCTTGTGACCTCAAATGGCATAGGAAGTGACGTCATGCGCTCTTCCGATAGGGGAGAAACCGAAGGACGTGCATTCGACTTCGAAGACGAAACGTAAAAGGCTTATCTCCTCGCATTTAACTCCTCGCGTTTCTGGAACATTAAACCTCTCTTCCTCTCGGAAATATTCGAATATCATCATTGATGTTACTTGAGGAAGATTATTTAGATTGTGCTTTAACGAATTCGGCCTCCATAGTGTGTTCAAAAGGATTATTGAATTTCTAAAAAATAAAAATATCAGTGCGCTCAAAATATCCCTAGCGAAAACAAGGGATCTTCGGCGAAAGGCTGCCCATTAGTGCCCTGTGACGTAAGTTCGTGACGTTTCAGAAAAACGCAATTTTGCGCGTGAATTTTTAAAAATTCATTAAAAAACAATCACGGTGTTTCAAAATTCGGCGATGGTGAATTTCTTAGTTTTGAGGGTCAATTAACAATATCCAATAGCCAAAATATGAACATTTAATAGGTTGCAACTTCCCTATTCTGTATTGGCTACCAGTTTGTTAGGCACTCTTGGCTTCCTTAAGAGGTTTTCCACCTCCAGCTCAGTCAATCCTATGCCGGGCTGATGAGTGCTAATAAGCACGAAACTGCAGTCCTCGGCTGGAATTAACTGAGCTTGAGGCGTATTTCATGTAATACTGTCTATTGCAATAAACCTGTACTTTCTTTGGTCCCGGCAACATTCTCATTTAATTAATGTATTTTCAACCTCCCTACTGCGATATTCACATTTCTTATGCACCTGTCTATAACAATAATTATGCATTTTTTTAAAAAGCAAAAACTTGTGCATATATCATCATCACAACTTTTTCTACCTTTGAAACTACAACTCGAATAGGCGATAACTAAAGATGGAAACAAAATGCTAGAAAAATTCAGGTCGATGGGGAAAACAGCATAACTATATTAGCATCCAGTTGATAAAGAATTAAAACAAGTTGATGCAAAGAAAAATTAGAAATTTCTTTGTTGACAATAGCTATCATTATTATTTTCTTTAAAGGACAATATTAAAAATGAACAAACTTGAATTGAGCAAAAATGTTCCTAATGCTGTTAGTAACGAATATGTCCCTGCCTAGTGTATGTATAAGTTTTCACTTCTCATTTTCAATAATTATAAAAGCTTAAAATTGTTAAATGGTTAAATTAGCAATTATTAATTTATTATGAAACATTTATATTTTGCTCAAATTTTAAATTACTTGGATCAAGTTCAGTTTTCTAAACAAAATTCTCTATATTATATAAACTGGATAAGTAGAAGAAGGTGTCGGGGTATAAAAGTTCAAACTGTCTATAACGATAACCTGTCTATAACAATATTATTTTTTGATTCCAACAGTATCGCTATCGACAGATTTTACTGTATTAGAAATGAAATTTTAAGAAACGTTTTTAGAATCAAAAGAAAGCTTCTAAAGTGGATTTACTCAGAAAGAAAAACAACAACTTCGCTTTAGTTCAGCATTTACAGTAAAAGAAAGAGATGAGTTTGTAGAGTAGGTAGGTTTAAATGGCTCAAACAGTTACTCATAGAGATCTTACTAAGCATCATCAATACACTGCTCATATGAAGAGGTGGGGTGAGGGTGGCTATCTTAAAACAAACATAATGGTTTTTTCCAATGAATAACAGCTTTGGAATATTTAAATTAATTAAAATAGAATTAACAACTAAATTCAAGGGTTTTCAAGATCTGAACTAGCCTTGTTTTATTGGTTGCGGAGATAAGCCTTAAATCTCAAGAACTTGACTTGTTTGTTCACAGGCCTCCAAACTCGAACATTCGTAAAGTTGAACTTAAAATCTGATACATTCCGCGTTTCTTTCGAGTTAAATTGCGCATTTTCAAATAATTGCTTTGCTAGAAATACCATAGGTTTTCTTTATGATACACTCTTCAGAACTTCTCTTTCCTCCAGTTTCGTTACATTAGTCTTTTGGAGCATGGTAGATGTATTGCTGAATCATTTTAAGTTAGAGTAGAACTTTTCCTATCAAAGTTTATTTTAATTTATATTTTCTGGATTTAATTTTGGCCGCAAAAGAAACAATGAACGTCCTGAAGCACGAGTTAACTCGTGACGTGAGAAACAATGATAATATCATTCCACCTAAATGAGCTATGGATTTCGAAACTACTCAAAAAGCCATTCTAAAATTAAAACGATTTTATTTTTATTACAATTTGGGAAATTAATATAGAGAGGAGACATTTTTTTTCGTAGCATAAAACTTTTTTCGAGAATTGAAAAGAAAAGCTGATAAAAAATCGAAATCAAAACCAGAAGCCGCTAATTTTGCGCTATTGTTTTTGTTTCTTTCTTGTTCACTTACTTTTTAATTTATTATGTATTTTTATAATAATTGCAATGATAATAACATAACAACAACAAAAATAATAGTCATATAGTGTGGCTCTGATAAGTCGAATTACGATCTTGCTGTTTTTGTGGTTTGACGTGTAAAAATTTTCCAACTGAATTTGTTTTCGTTACACTATTACTGAAGCATCTCAACTCTGCTCAGCGCCAGTTACTCTTCTTTATTAACTCAAAAAGAGGTGGCTAATTTTCAAAATCATGTCTGAAGTTATCAGAGCCCCACTATATTTCTTTGAGTTGATTTAAAAACTTCGTTTATTTAAAATTTATTTTGTTCAATACTTTTGCAAGAACTAAAAATTGCGTTCTAGTGAAACTTTTCGATTTTTGAATGGTTTAACAATCTATACACCAGATAGTGGAGATCCAGGCTGACGCTAATAGGCAATGGCGTTGGATTATTTTCGAGAGAGTTGTCATGGATCACTTACTCTCAAAGAAAGGGACATAGCAAGAAGGGATGGGAAACACTTCCTCTGCTGCAGATAAATCTATTCTTTTATTATTATAAATTGTCTTAAGGTCAACCAGACTGGTTCATCATTATCTTCAAGGCACGGTATCATTCAAAACAATCTACTGGGAACTCTGATTACTATTATCATAAAAAGAAAACTGAAGGTGAAACGGGATAAACTTTAATAAGCTTGTAAGTCTGAGGTATAGTTGCTGTAATAATATTGTTCAAATCAGGAGTTTCTAGACATTGATTGCGAAATGTATGTGCAGGAATATTTGACTGAAAATATTTTTCTTAATCATGTTGTCCTTTAAGTACGATCAAAGTATTTTATTTGTTGAGAAAAAAACCACAATAAAACACTAAATTAATGATTTATATTTCATTTAGTCGAGCGAGAAATGAGTATACGTAGGTGAATATGCGCTATTTGAATTTCAACGGTGCATAGAATTTTTTAAGGTAAAAAAAATTATATTATTCTTATCGTACGCTTCATTAATAAAGAATATTATCTTTTATTTGGCCCACCCGGTCAATTCTCGATAACTGTTTCATTTTAGCATTAATATGCTGAAAATAGTTTAAAATGACTTCCCTGGCTTCCTTTTTTTCGACTTTTTGTGCAAACACGTTCAGCGTTCTTTTTTAAATAACCTGACATAATGTATTTTACTGTAATCATTACTCCTAAATAAACATCAATGCACATTTTATCAAAACTCATTAAAAATGTATTTATTAATATGCAAAAAAAGTGATTTTTTACGTCACAGAAGAATAGTGTCATCCTCACCTGGCAAAATTGAAAGACAGAAATTCAACATTTAAACTGCTAAAGAATGACCTTGACCGCAAATAATCCGCGTAATACACACTAAAGTTAAAAGCAAGCTAACTGTTTCAATCAAAATTCAAATAATATCGCATCAATTCTCGTTTTAACTGCCCCAAAGCGTGCTTGCGCCAGTCGTTGCACTAGGTAAATGTATGTTTTTATATTTTATCGTTACGTAAATATAAACTTGTAGAATGAAATGTTTATTGTGTGCAGACATCATGGATTACATTTAAGTTCTAGTAAAAAGATTGCGTGATGTTGGTTTTACAAGTTATGTGGAATTTTGTCACTTCTCTGGCGTCACTCCTCTAGCGTTTTTTGTGCCACTGGGAACACATATTCATCTTAAGATTATAAAGCTTTATTTATTTATTTATTTATTTATTTATTAATTATTATTATTATTATTTATTTTTTTGTTCTAGTTGCTCATTCGAGCTCACATATCATGACGGACATTAAAAAGAAGAAAACAGGGAGTATACTGGGAAACATAATAGTGGGAAAAAAGTGTGAAACTGAAAGATTACTTTACCAAAGAATTAAAAATAATCCGGATAAACATTCTGAATTAAAAGAGAAAGAAAAGTGGAACGATTAGATAAAAAATGAAAAGGGAAAAAAATTAAGAGAATAACATAGATAACTCTGCTAATAATGTCACTTCCCTGACAACATTTTCCCCTGGTGCCTTATAAAAAAAAAAAATTAAAAAAAAAAAAAAATCAAAAATATTTTGGTTTTCATCTTTACAAACTCAAAAATAACGGCAACTAGCGAAATAATGAGTATTAAACTAAACAGATGACTTTTTCTTTGGGGATACAAAAAAAAAAATCATTTACCGTATATTCACCCACGTAGCTCTGAACAAATTTTCTTTCCCGTATATGAGCGTAGATTTAGTAATGGGGTTGTTTCCTTCAGTCAAAAGTAGTACTTTTTGTCACTAAAATTGATAGAATAAGCAAAAAAAAAAAAAAAAAAAACATGGACTCAGAAAATACTTTCATTTTCCCAAATAGTGATTTTTTAATTATTTTTTTAAAATGTCCGATTCAAGCAAAAAAAAAAAAAAAAAAAACATGGACTCAGAAAATACTTTCATTTTCCTAATAGTGATTTTTTAATTAATTTTTTAAAATGTCCGATTCTTCAAACAAGGCGTGGTCTTTATGACGTCACAAATGATGCACCAATCGCGCTCTACGCTTGCTATCAACCATATCGTTGCCAATACACGTGAGTAAAGATGCGCCATACATTATTTACAAATAATGTATGGTGAATTTTCTCGCCAATTGGCTTGTGCCCATGTTACGGTATAATTTCGTAATTTACTCGTCCATCTTATGATATTTTTGTTCTTAAAATTGGAATAGAAAAATATTTTGGACCGTGAATGGCAACACTGAATGGCATTTCATCATTTGTGATGTCATCGGCAGAAGTGTTAAACGATGAAAGAGTACCGATTTAAGTATTTTTTTAAAAATATTAAACTTAAAGAAATTATTTAAAAAATGGTCAGATTCTATGTTTTTAAACATGCTCTTTCATAAAAAAATACTTTTAAAATTTTGGAAACGACCCCATTGTATCACGTTTACTTCACATTTATATGTGTCACCCCTTTCCTTTGTTTTTCAGTTTATATTTTCAAAACATATTAAAAACAAACATTCATTCTTGAAAGAAAACCCATTCTGAAAAATTCTTACGTTGTCTTGCAGCGAATTTATTCCAAAGTGTTCTTGGTCTGGCTCTACACAACTGCGAAAACATCATCCATCATCTATGTTCAGACCTTTCAGAAATACAAATAAAATATTTTCCAAATTAAAATACCGTTTGATAACATATGAGAAACAACAAGTAACTAAAATTAAAAATTTAAAAATCCCCGACTGATTCCCAAATGTAGAATCAAGAAGGAAAATTGAAAATCTTTTTAAAAGTCTTATACTATTAAAAATCAATTACAAGCATTTTATTAGTGAAGAAGTTTAAACTGGCAACAGATAAAAATTTTCAAACACATTCTATCAGACGCAGAAAAAAAAACTCTTTATTTTGCTACTAAATTTTTAAATATGTTTTCACAGCAAAAATAGCGAAAAACCTTTTTTAGGTTTTTAGTTAATATCTTCGTTAATTAAAGTCATCCGAAGACGCAACCTAGCTAAGAACACTCTTGATCAACTCTCCTTTCGAATAAAAAAAAACGGGCTCCTAGGGCGGCAGATTTTAGGGGCGGCAAATTTCGAAATTAATTCAAACATTTTCTTTCTAGTATGAATTTCTGTTTCAGCTCCATAAGATTCACTACTTTAATGCAGCTTAAAAAAGAGGAGAAAATTTTCACAATGTGAAAAATGAAATGTTTTCTATTCGATTTAGTGATGTAAAATACCCGGGTATTTATTTGGATCCATTTTGGATATTAGTAACCTAGATTGTGATAATAAAGAGTACATAAGTGATTTAATAAATGATTAAATAATTAAACTAAATTAACTATTTCACTTTGCCCCATCAATTTTGTTCCGCATGTACTTGTCTAATTGTACAAAACATGTAAAATACAAATAAGCTTAATATTAACTAAATAAATACTGCACCGAATATTAGAAGGTCTCAATTAATATTTCAAAAGTTAATTGCAAGAACTTTATCATTTAATAAGATCAAAAATAAATTTTTGATTTACAGCAAAATATTACAATATGAGTGACGATTTTTGAAAATTGCTTCTATTATCATATTCTATGGTTTTCAGAAGTATTTTTTTCTCGAATGGAATAGACTACATATGTTACTTCATAGCTAAAATATTACTAGCTAGGTGGCGCTAAAAGTAGAGTAAATATTTCACCATTTCACTTCGCCCGCTATCTCACTTTGCTCCACATTCCCCTACTCGGCAACCAGTTCAATTGATTTCGATTTGTTATTAAAAAACATACAGCTAAGTACCAATATAAATATGCATGATTTTTCTGTAGCGTGAAATTACCATTTTTTCCCCCAGCTGTGGAAACAACAAAAGGTCCATTTCACTAAAAAGTAGCCTCTTTGTCCCTCACTTGACGGTTGATATATTTCATTAAAAAGTAATAATTTAAGAAGATAAGGACAAAAGTTTTTGCTTAAAAAAATCAGACATGTTTGTGATTTGTTAAGCAACAAAATTGTGTTTATTTCCCTTTTAAAGTACAATGAAACCTGTGTAAGTTGACCACTTGCGGTGCACTACTTTAGTGGTCAACTTAAACAGGTGGTCAACTTACAAAAGGTGATTTATATGGAAATGGCTAATTCCGTGCCTGATAAAAGCGGTCAACTTAGACAGGTGGTCAACTTACAAGCAGGGCTGTGGAGTCGGAGTCGGAGTCGAAGAGTCGGAGTCGGACAGATTTTGAGGTAAAGGAGTCGGAGTCGGAGTTGTTAGAAAACATGCCGACTCCGACTCCGACTCCGGGCTTCTTTTTTTCTTTCCCTTTCGCTGACTCTCCTTGCATTTTTTAAAAACTGACTTCCAATTGGTTCGATTACATGTATGAAAAGATACTAATGAGAAAATAACTGCCATTATGGCAATCAGCTAGCTTGAGTGCTTACAGAACTTTCTGTAGCCGTCCCCTAGTTTGCTTGCTTTTTAACTTAACTAATAGCAACTGTCAGCAAACGTTGTTGCCTAACATTTTCAAGTAATCACTTACAAATAAAAATAGAAATATAGTGTTTTGTTCGATCTCAGTTGTAAAATAGTAAAAGAAACGTAACAAATTAGTAAGTTGAGGCCCGTAGCTAATGTTGAAACGTTTAAGGTTGAACGGCAAATTCAAAAAAGTTCTGGCGCGAAAGCACGAATCCAAAAGATCCGACGAAATAATCTAATGGTTTTTTCTTTATTAAGACTATTTATAAGCTTGGTTCTCACTAAAAAGTATGGAACAAAATAAGTGTAAATGATTTCTTGATTACAACACTCAATAATTGCAGTTAATCTTAAAATCTTCATATTAAGGTTAACTCTAAAGCAGCAAATAAAATTTAAATTAAAAATTTTGCGAATGAGAAATATAGGTATAGTAAAAGCTATTCGTACAAATTTGTATACCGCCGCATTTTGTGTAAAATTAGCTCCTGATGTATATGCGCCCTATTTTCGTTGCAATTTTATTGATGAAATATAATTTAAAATATATTCGCGAAAATTTTCAGAATTAAAGTATTTATATATTTTTATAAACTCTGAAATTAACTTTGGTTACCATCTACCAGATGGGTGTCACCCGGGGCAAACCACCCCCTCTCAAGAACTTGGATTTAGAAAAAAAGGTTTTTGTTTTCCTTTCAAAAATTAAAAGCACACGATTTGATCAATGTCTATTTGTTAAACATTAAAGGGGAGCAAATTACAGATAATCCTTTTCAAATTTTTTAAAAGGGATTTTTAAGTCATCTCACTTTTTAACTCGTAACTATTGGAAAATTTGATTTTTAAATTGAATTTCTGACGTTGTATGCGTCTTGGGTTTACAATAAAAAACAAAATGCGAAATTTTCATAAAAAGGAATTAATACTTCAATCTCTGTTTAGAGGTTTTCCCCCTTCCCCTGAAGGGAGAGAGGGAGTTGAAAAAATACAATTTAAAAAAAATCCGGAGTCGGAGTTGGAGTCGGAGTCGGGCGTTTCAAAATCCAGGAGTCGGAGTCGGGGTCGGAGTCGGTCATTTTTCTTCCGACTCCGCAGCCCTGCTTACAAGAGTGGTCAAATTCACAGGTTTTACTGTATTATTTTTAATGAAATATATGAGACGTTACGTGCGGGACAAAATAACAGTTTTTTGGTAGATTGACCCCAAAACTGTAGTGTAGCAAATCTTGATAGACATTCCAATTTTAACACTCACTGAATCATCTCATGGAAAAAGATTGGACTGATGATTTTCCACAGTTACTTTTTGTTTTCCACAGAACAACTATAGGTTGCACCGCTTTTGCTTTCTTTTTATAACCTTGCAAAGTTTAAACAATTATTTCCATGAGCCCTATATGGTATGTGACATTATGGTCGATGAATATACCCTTATTCACGGGCGGATTCAGGGGAGGGATAAGGGGTCAGCAGACCCCGTGACAAGAATGAGTTTTGTTCATTTTCAAAAAAAAAAAATCATTTTTATCGAGCTTAACGGTTTTTCAGAACACTCTTCCTTCTCAAACTACATGTTGTGTGCTAGTGTTGGATGCGCTATAAAATGTGCACGTAAATATATCCAACTATTTTATAGATGTAATCTCAAGGTACGGTAACGTGACCAGCCTGTCTGCCGGAAGAAATATTACTTTTAATGTGATCCATGGCACAGGTTGCGCCATTGAAAAATTCAGGGAGAGGAGGGGCGAGGCATTTGAATGGGTTCTGATCTCAGGTAAGCCATCACCCTTGGGGGTTTGGGCACCCCTGCTTAACTGATTATGTTTTTACGTAGGTGGTGTAACACTCTGGCTATTAAAACTTGAACCTCTTTCAAAAATTTCTAGATCTGCCCTTATTAACAATTCTCATGAATGGTAAAAACAGACTTTTTCGTGGAAAATATCCACTTCAAAAGGATGTTTTTCAATCAATTATGCACTCTTTCTTTCAGTTGAAGAATACCACTCGTTGAAACGAACGATTTTTTAAGAGTCGATTCCAGATATTATTCGCCCATTCCAGTTTCTTCGCATAGAACGAGTGATTCGATTCGTCTCCTTTCTTAAAAAGAATTGCCATCCGTGAGATCTGAGGCACGTTTCGTTTGTACTCTCCGGGCTTGTTTTGACAGTTACTGTCAGATTGAACCTCAAGTCTCATCTTGTAATAAAAATGTAAAAAAAAATAGGTCACAACATGGCGGCGTACAGTCGTCTGCTTAGAGGACGTCTCTCAAGGTCGTCCGGACAACTGTTAGAGCGGTCAAATGGAGTGATAATTAACCAAAATCAGGAATACTTGCATTTTCGGGTGCCATACGTCTGAGCTAGGTCAAAAACTCGTCAGAAAACAAAGGTGAACTATAGTACCTGGGTTTCAAATTTTCAAAAATAAGAACATGTTTCAAAAATTAATTTTCAGTGGAATACGAAGATGGAATTTTTATTTCAGGATTTTCCTTTTGCTAATGCCAGGTGTTCAAGAAAATAAGTCAACATTAGAAAGCTATTATTATTTTTTAAATATTAATTTTCCTGACAGTGAGAAGAAATCCTACACGTATTTAAAACAGCCCTGAACCTTGCTGAAACCGTTAAAAATAATTAAAAAATTCAACCACGATCGTCTGATCCCAGCACGGGATATTAACGGACGTCATTTGATACAGTACGATCACAACTACTTTCTTTCTCTTGTGATTGTGATGTACGCATTTTTTCTCTCTCAACGCAAGGATTGATAGCCTCTCACTCCGTTTCACGTAGTTTTGCATCATATTTTTTTTGGGCGCAGAGCTTTTTAGGGGGCTGTTGCCTTCCTGGTGAGGAATTTTCGCAAAGTTTAGTAACAAAGCAAACTAATTTGAAATATATATATATATATTCGGTACAAATTAAAAAAAAAAAAAACACAGCTGATGAGTAAGACGATTTTTTTAGCGACACGGCTTCAAAGTCGGAGTCCTGGAGTCGGACTGATTTTTGGGTAAAAAATTCAGAACTTTAAATAGGTTAGGATTCAGGTATAGGTTAGTTGATTAGGATTCAGGCTTTAAAATAGTCGGTCATTTTCCTTCCGATTCTGCAGCCCTGCCCAACGCTCCAGGGCGTATTCAGCTCAAAATAAAAAAAGAGGGACAGGGGCAGGCCAGAGATTGGCAGATTCGTATTCGTAAATTCGAATCCGAATAGATTCATATTTGCAAGCGTGAATCCGAATACGAAACTTAGATTCATATTTGCAAGCGTGAATCCGAATACGAAATTTGGATTTACACCTATAAATCCGAATCTATTCGAATTCACACCTATATGAATCCAAACCATTTCGGATTCATATCTATGAATACGAATCCATTTGGATTCACTGAAAAGTTCAATTTAAAAGGCCAATATAAATAAATAAATTTCTGTTTGTATTTCGCTACAGGTCGAGTTTTGGGTGTTAGCGAATTTTTTAAGAAAAATGACGGTATTGCAAAAAGTAAAGTAAAAACCCGCACCGACTTTTTGACCTGACCGCCTTGGAGTGAGAAGTTTACTTTTAGGTGGCTGGTTTGTCCTATTAAAATCTAGTATGTCATGAAAATTTGTCCTTACCAGGCAATCCAGACACGACAAAAAGGGGTAAATCTGTTTTTTACTACTTTGATCTAACTTTTCTAAAGTATTATTTGAACATTGGAAAATGTAGGATTTGAAAAGAATAATCAAGAAGTAACATGTTGATACTGTTGCGTTCAAGCTTCACCTTTGAGTAAAAATAGTTATTTTAATGTCTGTTTGAAAACAACGGGGAGTGTTTTTCATAAAGTGGAAAAATGGGGAAAATCCCCGCAGATGTTTTGGGGTAAATCCCCGCATCTCCAAAAGTGTGGAGATTTGCTCCATTGCGCTAAAAATTGTAATTTTTGAAGTTTTATTGACATTTTTGTTTAGGATGCATTTAGTGCAGTTTATTCTACTTTGGACATTTATTCATAAAGATTTAATTTGAATAGGAATTTTATGTATAAAACCTTACGTCTATTTAAACTCAAATATGTTTCCAATAATATAATATAATTTCCTTTTTTTGTTCATGTACGTACGTATGATTTTCTGTCCCAGTGCTTATAAAAGAAAACAATTTGAAACCATGAGAAATGTCAAGCTTTAATGAAGCACTTAATTGCCACCGTTTCTGCGTTTTGTATGTAGACATTAAAAATCGGTTCAAATAGATGGAACGAAGAAATCTCTGAAAAATGGAACAAAAGTGTGGGCTTTCAAAAAAGAAAGATTTCTCTTCACTTTGAGTAACAGTGCTGGGAAAACCGAAAACTTATCCCTGCGCAATGTGGCCAAGATAACTCCAATATGCCAAGAAGGAGAAGGCTATGTAAAAGGGTTTTTTGTATTAAAAAATATTCCAGTAACCAGCAACACACACAAAGTCATTCATAGTAAATGAAGACATAAATTAAAAAATTGTCGTAACCTCACAGGACAGCATGATTTCACAACACAATAACTGTTTTAAGCGACTAAACTGGGTGAACTATATGCAACGTAGGTACCTATAGTGGCAGTAGTAAAACTAACCCGGTAGCGTCGCGTCGTAATGCTATGATAAGAATCAAGAGAGCCTTCATTAAGCAGCCAGGTTAGGTTCGTCCCAACTATACATAGCTTAGCTTCAATCAATTAAGTTATTTTTCATAATGCGACTGTCATATTTTCCCACGTAAATGAATCCTTCTCTTGTGGAGACGGAATCATTTTTATACTAGTTTTTAAAAAATCTTGCTTAAATTTATGAGATATTCGAGTTCAATACTGATGAATAACAATAAACCAATGACACTATAGGTGTTGTCAAATATTTTCATCAAGCAGTCATTCTTATTATTCACATTCATCTTGAATGGGGTAAACCCCCGCAATTTCGATTTTCAACTAAATTGTTTATTTCTGGATAATTATAAACAAGACAGAGTTTAAATTCGGTGGAGTTATAGTTAACAAACCGTTCTACGACCCTAATTTAAAAAAGTGGGAAAAGCTACCCCTTCTTGACCATGATGTTATAGAAACTCTAAATCGCGGGGTTTTACCCCCACCTACCCTATATAATTAGAAAGTGTACACTTTTTATTCAGCATTTCACGACTTATCACACATTAGTTAATTTGAAATTTTAAACTACTGAGTAATTGTACTTGTAATGGGGTTGTTTCCGAAATTTTAAAAGTATTTTTTTTTCTGAAAAAGCATGCTTAAAAACATAGGATCTAACCATTTTTTAAATAATTTATTTAAGTTTAATATTTTTAAAAAATTCTTTAAATCGGAGCACTTTCATTGTTTACACTTCTGTCGTGTGACATCACAAATGATGAAATGCCATTCAATGTTGCCATTCACAGAACAAAATATTTAATTCGCATCTTTACTCACGTGTACTGGCAACGATATGGTTGATAGCAGACGCACAGCGCAATATTTAATTCGTTTCTTGATTTTCATAACGTGGATATGCGGTAGACAGTTGCGCCAAATTGCATCATTTGTGACGTCATAAAGACCAAACCTTGTTTGAAAAATCGGACATTTTAAAACATTAATTTAAAAGACCGTTGGGAAAATCAAAGTATTTTCTGGGTCTATGTAATTTTTTTTTTGCTCATTCTATCCATTTCATTGGCTAAAAGTAGTACTTTTGACTGAAGGAAACCACCCCATTCCCTAACAAATAAGGCATTCTATAGCTTTGATCAATTTTTAGAAGCAGACCTAAATGTCCTTTGAGTTTTAAATTAATTATTACTTGATTTATATTATATTATACACTGTACTAACAATTAACAGCAAGAAACAATTGTAATAGGATTTATGTTATACATTTTGGCTAGGGATTGCAATATCGGACCAAAAATTCAATACCGGTATTCGGTATTTGTAAAACGTGATACCCGAATACCGGTATTAATACTGGTATTTGAAATTTCTCAAAAATGTTTAAAAACAAATTGTTTCGCTGCCACATTTCATAATTTTGTACAAAAATTGCATTGTTTATGAAAACGCATTATGAACAAATATAAAATGAAGGAACAAATTTCTTAATAAAAAATCAATACTAATAGTAAAATACATAATGCATTCATTGAATTGTTTCTAAGCTTGGAATTCATTTAGTGCTCAACTTTCTACAGTTGAAAATACTCTTTCTGAATTCACGCAGGTTATTGGTACTGTTGACAATGCGCGATACACCTCCTCTAATTGTCTAGAAAGACTTCATCTTCAAATAATTCGGTCTCTTGCGTGTTATTTTAGAAATAATCTTTTTGTCTGTGTGTTTCTTTTGTATTGTATGTATTATTATTAATATAATTTTTTTAGGTACTGCTAGTTGTAATATCTTGTCAAAAGACGGTATTTTTTCAATATTAACATCACTTTCTCTTGCGCATTAAAGGTTTGCGTTTGATTTTTATTATTAGCCCTTTGGTTTGAAATTTACGATAAACTTGACTAAACTTGATCTTGTTAGTTTCTTTTATTTGTTTTCGCGTACTTTTCAAAATTATTTACAATTATAATTATGTAAATATCTGAAAATACGTTTTAAGTGATTATGTTTAACTTCTATGCAAATTTTCAAGTCACTATAGAATTTCTAAGTATTATCTTGCCAAGTATAAAGCGAGACACGACAGCGAACCAATATTCGCTGACAAAAAATTACCCGTTTGTTTTGCTAAGAAGAAAAAGTTTTTTGCCAAAATTCAGTACAGTTGAGACAAATACTTAAAGAAAATATCATAAAGTATTACTGCAATTGATGGATGGAATAAATTATTCAGAGAACAAATTACAAATACACTCGAAATTACACTCAAAATTAACTTTCACAAAAGGGAAAGTGAGTCATCAGGGAAATAGAAAAAATAAAAACATTATGCGCAAAAACGCACGAAAATGAGATTTATCTCACCATCAAGTAATGAAAATATCATTTTGCAATTTTTTCGCTACTTTTGTTTAATGATTTTATATTAGTCCGCGCTTTTGAAGCCAAATTTTTACATCAACAGATTGATTTTGGTTTTTTATCATGGAAAAAGAAATGTACACTTGAAATATAAGTAGGTATTTAATAAACTAAATTGAAAATTTTTTAATTGAAATTATTTATTATTTTCAGCTAATACTGAAAATACTGGTATTTTACCTCAGCAAATACCGGTATTACGAAATTGCAAACTCGCTCCAAATACCGGTATTCGGTATATCGGTATTGCAACCACTAATTGTGACAGTTTAATCTTTTAAAATAATAATAATAATAATCCTGTATTGTACAATGTACATATCTAAAATTCACTTTTTAATATCATGTATATGACTTCTACTTAATTTGTATAATGGTTTGACGCCAATAAAAAATATATCCGAAAATTCGCTAACACCCAAAAACTCAACCTGTAGCGAGGTAAAGACAGACATTTATTTATATTGGCCTTTTGAACTGAATCTTTCAGTGAATCCAAGTGTGAATCTAAATGGATTCGCGTTCATAGATGTGAATCCAAAATGATTTTGATTCATAGGTGTGAATCCGAATAGATTCGGCTTCGGATTTATAGGTGTGAATCGAAATTTCGTATTCGGATTCACACTGGCAAGTATGAATCTATTTGAATTCACACTTGTGAATACGAATTTATTCGTATTCGGATTGACACGTTAAGGTGCTGTGAACCAAATTCGGATTCGAATTTACGAATACGAATCTGCCCATCTCAAGGGCAGGCCCATGATTTGAGAAATTAAGGGGCGTCAATTGCCCCCGCCCCCTGGACTTTGGCAGCAATATAATTTTACATTTGTGTATGTATTTTGCTGTATTACCCCACAAAATGCCGAATACTTTTCCTTTGCCTCTTCCCCGGAAACATCCAAAATCAGGGGTGCCCACTTGGGGGGGGGGGGGCATGGCGCAGACTGAGCCATTGAAATTTTTAAAGAGTGGGGTATTTTTAGGGATATTTTTCTCATTTGGGGTGGCTCTTGCTTTTGAGGGGTTCTCCGCAATATTGAGAGGATTGTTTGCCCTTGTCCTAGGGGGTGGGCAGCCCTGCCAAAATGATGGGCTGGGGAGAGGCACTTTTTTAATTCAAACTTTTTCATAGTGTATCGTGAGGGGTCACGTGTAAAAACACTTTTTTTGTGGGGAGTTTGAGGGAAAAAAGAGGTGCTTTTGGCCGTTGTATTGCACCATGCGTTACCTCCATAGCTGCATTGCGACGGTAAGCCCCAACTAAACTTTCCCTTTTCCCTTTTAAATAGCTCCCAAACAAGAAATATACACTTTCAAAATCAGACACAATGTTGCTGGAGTCGAACTCATCCATAAGTTTAGAAATTGAAGTAACCGACATTTAATCAAGTTTTTGAAACAACATTTTTTTTTCTCCAGTTTTTCCAAAAATATTTTCTTTTTTGGAAAAGGGATCAATTGCCTCAAATTGCCCCGCTCTGGATACGCTCATGCCAACACTAACAAATGATAATCCTAATACAGTCGTCACCCAATTTTGCCGCGATCATTGACGAACGTGTCTCATTGTTGAACCTAGTCTTGTCAAGGGTGCCCACCTGGGGGGAGGGGGTTCATGGCGCAGACTTCGCCACTGAAATTTTTAGGGGGCTGTTTTGAGGGGCAATTTTCTAATGGGGGGGGGTCTTCGCGATACTTAGGGGGGAGTGCGCCCTTATTCTTAGGGGAGTAGGCACCCCTGGTCTTGTGACACCATATCTACAATCCATCCAGGTGTTTTTTTAATTAGATTCATTAGCAACCTTGACTACTTCCGTTTCAGTATTCGATGCGTGCAATTTCACGTTTAGGTTTTTTCCTTCTTTTTAAATGCATAAATAGTGTGGTAGCTTTTTCGTAGCTTTTTTTTTTTTTTTTAAATATCTTTATGTCCTTACTGTATGAGAGCATTTATAATGTTTAGCATGTAAAATACTAATGAAAAATACATCAAGTTCTACGCGATGGCAAATCTCGTAGAAAGTATCAGCATTTTCCCCAATCAAGCAATCTTGATTGAGGAATTTCCTCCAAATGTTTTCGATTTTTCATGCGTACTTTTCAAAAAAATCCGAAAATGGGACCTATTGCATTGTCTAGGAGAGGGGTTCTCAAACTGGGCGCGCAGCCCTCTACAGGGGAGTAAAAGAATTTCAAGAGAGGCTTGAATGTTTAAAAAAATAAAATGAAAAAGCAAAATTAATTATAATTTGCTCTATTTCGGAGCCACACGTAAATGTTTCCGATATTATAATTTTTTTTTTTTTTTGAGTTTTTTAGTATAGTTTTCATTAACATTTCTCTTTCAAAGCTGGATTTTCAGATTAGGACACATTAAGTCAAAATATCGGAAAGGCGACAGGTTACCTGAGGTGCGCTTTGTCAAATTTACAACCTAACATTTAAATCCTTGTTAAAGACAAACAGTGGCGGTTCTTAGTGGCCGTAGACTGCTGATCGGTACGGAATTGAATTCGTAATCAAAGCGCCCCGGATTCGATCCCAGCCGGATCAAAGATCCTCCGTGTTCGTTACTGTTGACTGGGGCACGCCAAATGCGCCGAGGTCACAAAGTCCTCAAAGTGAATCAATAACTCTGGGAGTGTTGGACCAGAGGGTTATTCACCCAAATGCTAGATTGCCTCTGATTAATTTGTATTCATTTTTTTCATGTGACAAAAAACAAAGCAAAAAATGTTCAAAATAGTTTTGTGTAGTAGAATAAAATTATGAACACGAATTTATCTCCATTTAATTAACCACTACCAGCTTCAGTTTCAAACCTTGATTTTCAGATAGTACTACGTGAATTGACTACATATGGTAGTAGTGCGAGAGGGGGGGGGGGGTGAATTCGTACCAGTATTCAAAGGCACGGCGCAGGGCTTGAAACATTGACCCCCCCCCCTTGTTTAGAATTCCTCAAAACTCATCGTGCAGAACCATTGTTCGATTTGCGTTTATAATCATAATTTTAAATCAGGAAATTGAGTTGCCTACTGTGTATAATAGAACTGTTTAAAAAATATTAGACCTTTGAAATTTCAAATTTTTTAAAAGAACTTTTTATTTGGGTGTGACGGAATTTTATCGATTTTTTTTT
This sequence comes from Uloborus diversus, assembly GCF_026930045.1. Lineage (NCBI taxonomy): Eukaryota > Metazoa > Arthropoda > Arachnida > Araneae > Uloboridae > Uloborus > Uloborus diversus. Next base: position 107,816,290 of record NC_072732.1, on the reverse strand, counting down.
TCGTTTGTCTTACTTTTTTTTATGTATTTGAAGAAATTAAACGTACATTTAAAAACTGCACGAACTTGCTTCGTAATCCTCAAAAAACGTGTATTCAATTTTTCTTGCACTGAGAAGGTTCTTTGAAAACGCATAAAATCGTAAGTAAAATTTCCACTCCATAGTTTTTCTAGCATGCGGGATCTTTATAGTTGCATGCAATAGCACCATTGAAAATTAGTTTTAACTTTCACTTGGGGGGGGGGGGGAGCAGAAGGCATGCATCTTTTTCATATTGAATCATTCCGTTTACATTAACTATTTTTCTATTTTCTTTTTAAAAACTAAGCAGAAAGATGTAGTTTGAACTTTTTTTTCCCATCACGTTGTTGAAAGATAAATTAACACTATGAATTATCAAAAAAATATCTGTTAAGTAGTGCACACATCAGGTGTACCTTCCAATGACGTTTAATAGCCGCATTGTATTTTTATTGATTCCAAAAGTACAATTGCATTTAAACTGAGAAAACAATTCTAATATGGACTACCACGACTTCCTAGCAGGTGTTCAAGTGGTTAAAAACAGCGATTTATTAATCAGTTTTTCTAATTATCCAAAAGAAAAGGGTGCATCCACTCATGCACCCACGTTATAATCAATACTTCTTTAATTATTAAACGCATTTTTTATGGCTTTTAATTTTTTTTATGAATTAAACGTTACACCTTTAAAGTACGGTAAATATAGAAGATGTTACTTTTCCAGTTGAAAAACGAGTAGATGCAGGAAAGACAGTTTTACAGAGAGTCATGTTGCAAATTACGGCATGTTTAATATTGGGTCTACGGTAATCTCGCAAAAGTTATACTGTTTTAGAGAAGTTGCTTCTCAAAGATTATCTTCATAATTTATAATGACGTCATATTTGATTGATCAATTTCTCAAAATGCGTTTGGTAAAAACCCCTCCGAAACAAAAGTCTGGTTACGGCCTTTGTGGAACACATATGCATTTTCGGATCTAGAAAAAGAAAGGTCCGAATGTTTAATTAATTAAAATTAATTAAAATGTATGAGACAATGCTAATTTCTAAGAATCCAATTTCAGCAGTCATTTGTTTTTGTAATCTCTAATAGTAACCTTCACCATTAAATTGTGCCATAGTAAAAATCAGCATCGAATGAGTAAAATTGACGATTTTGTGAGAGAAAGAAAATTTCATGACTCCAAAGTAAATATTTTCTTCATTTTTATTTCATTTTCTGCCTTTGTATTTGTAAATTTAATCAACTGAATTTTATTTTGTTGTAAAAGAGAAGCACATTAAATATTTTGCTTAGCTTGCTGCACTTTAAATAATGATAGTGCATCTAGATTGACCATTATTTTGGTTTTTCTTTAATCACGTGGTGTTTGTACCTTGGGACAGCAAAACATTTTGTACCTTAGGAAACGTTCCAAGGTACGACATATGCACGGTTCTCAATAATTAAGATATGTTTAGGAACATGGAACAATGATCTAATCTTATGTAGTTTTTTAAACACATTTAATGTTAGATAATAATTTACAATTCATTACTCATTATTAACTATTCATGACTTAATTCACTACCACGAAAAAAATATTTTTCTGTTTTCTGATGCAAAATTGGTTCCAGTATATGGCTGTTTCCTGAATCATGAAGACTTTCCCATAGTACAACAGGATGTGTCCCAAGGTGTAATAGGATGTTGTACCTTGGGACAGCTTGGAACTTTTATTTTAAATGTCTGGCAATATTTTATTTTCAAACTGTCTGAATTTTAAAAAATATATTGCACAGAAGTATGGTGATGTATTTTAATGTGACTTTCAGATTTTAAATTTGATTCAAATAATTGACGTTAACAATTAAAATATGAAAAGTGTTCCAAGGTACAACACTCTCCACTACTCAAAAAGAGAGCTAGGTTCATTTGCTAAGGAAACCATATAGCATTAGTGTGCAAAAAATAATACGTATTATTTAAATAAAAATCTGGTTTCCCAAAAGAAGAAAAAAAAAGATATTTTCTGTTGGTGAAATCATGAGCAATTGTTTGTTTGTACTGTTACTGGGGGAGAAGTCTCGAACTTGGCAAGAATTAGAGAAATAAACTTTCCAATATATAATATCAGTTTTATTTCGGTCAAGGTCGGAAACTGGTCAAACCGTATCAAAAATGACCAGACATCGCCAAGGTCAATGTCCCGGATGTCTATTTGGGCGCAGCAGTGTTAAGTATTTGTCGTTTGAGGTGGAAACAGGTTGCTATTAAGAAAGCATGAATATGGATGGCCAGAAAAGAAGGTCCGAAAAAGGAACGGTAATTAATGACGGTGAGGTTCATTACTCCGCCCCATTTTACCCCCGCTTCACCATTTTGTTCGAAAAAGCATTCGAAATAAAAAAAATAGACGCAGTAGCCTGCATTTTAAAAGCGAAAGGGAGAAAAAAACGAAAGAGAAATGTTTGACAATATATTAAAAAAATGGTTGGAATTTTAACAAAGCTTTTTCGTACACGAAAGAAACTGATGTGGGATGATTTTGCATATGAGACATAGTCTGACGCTTCATTATTCTTGGTATCCGTTTATTTTTCAAATAAAAGGCAATTACCATTCACGTGAAAGGCGATAGGCATTCTGAAGGGAGTCGTTTAGAAATTTTAAAAGTATTTTTCTCTGAAAGAGCATGCTTAAAAACATGGGATCAAACCATTTAAAAAATAATTTGACTAAGTTTAATACTTTTACAACAGTATTTTAATCGGTGCGCTTTCATCGTTTACGCTTCTGCCGACGACATCACAAATGATGAAATGCCATTCACAGAGCAAATCGCATCTTTACTCACGTCTACTGGCAACGATATGGTTGATAGCAGGCGCACAGCACCACATGTAATTCGCTTCTTGATCTTCATAACGTGGAAATGCGGTAGACAGCTGCGCCAAAGTACATCATTTGTGACGTCATAAAGATCACGCCTTATTTTCATAAGTCGGACATGTTAAAAAAATAATTAAAAACTAAGCGTTGAGAAAATGAAATTTTTTTCTCGTTCTATGTTGTTTTTCTGCTTTTTCTATCAATTTCACTGACTAAAAGTAGTACTTTTGACTGAAGAAAACAACCGTATTGCGAGCGGAGTCTGGCGCAATAATTCTGTACAAGGTGGACTCGCGTTGCAATGCGATCTAACCTAAGCGAAATGATTATAACCAGGGATGCGTAGTCGGAGGGAAAATGACCGACTCCGACAATTTTAGAACCTTCGACTCCGACTGCGATTCTTTTACCCCAAAATCAGTCCGACTCCGCAAGCACTGACAGAGTTGTGGACTTTGAGGGAAAATGACCGACTCCGACTTTTCGTGCTTTAAACCTTCGACTCCCGACTCTGACTCCTTTACCCTAAAATCAGCCAAATTCCGATTCTTTGACTCCGACTCCGCAGCCCTGGTTATAACGCAAGTTTTTCACAAGTAACATATCTCAAAGTAAATGCGGAACTCGTCATCCGCATCACGAAATTTTTCGAAAAACAAGCGTGGAGTAAAGTACCTTAGAGCAGGAATTAGAATGGACGGAGCAAGTTCAATCAGTGGATTAGCAAAAGCTGATCCAGGGACCCCAAGTCATGTGACTCAACAACGACGAATGGTTGACATGTTTTGCATGAAACAAGCGAAAGAAACCTGATTTCTTCCAATGTTTTGCTTTGAAACCTCTCACGTGACTGTGGATCAGGGTTTCACGAATGAAAATCTTCACTCCCTCCATTTTATATCTTCTCCGGCTTCACGATTGGTTGCAGAAAATTGACCACTTTCATCCTCAATAAACTAGGGCAACCAAAAATAAGTCTGATCCACAGAGAAAATCTCCACGAAAAGCAGAAGTTTTAACCGACCAATGGTCACTCTTCTTCCTTTTCATGAAGAGCTGCCAGAAGTGCAGGTGCTGTCAGAACAATAAAAACGGTCCGATCAGGTGCACAGCACCCCTAATCATCATTTCAATCTTTTACAGTAATAATTATTATTACTGTACAGGGTGGCGACAGGAGCTGTGAAAAAAAATTCCCTGATTTTTCCCTGATTAAGTTCACCAAATTTCCCTGATTTGCGTTACCAATGCTAATGGTTTCCTTTCTTTGCTCTACTTGAAATCCATTGTATGTTTGTATAAAATGCAGTATTTCAAACGTTTTAAATTGTGTAAAGTTGATGAACAAAAGATGTATTTTAAAAAGATGCTACTTTTCTAACAAAATGGTAAAAAAAAACACATCAAGTCAATTTTTTTGGAGGGGGGAAAAACTACAAAACAGTATATTAAATTTTTCTACAATGGAAAGATTATAGAAAATTTTTTAAAAATACTTTACTTCCAGAAACCACTTAGCATGAGAATTTTAAGAAATTGTCAAAATCACTCTTAAAAACATTTGTGTATTTATGGTAGAACTAAAAAGTAATTGAAATTATTTTGAACTAAATTTTAAAACAATATAATAATTGTTGCAAGAATAACAAGTAATAGTGAAAGAATAGAAGTAATGTAGTTACTCTTATATAACTAATTGACATATTTATGCAAAACAGATGAAACCTTTTCACATCCTTTCATAGGGATCTTTTCTCTAATCAAGAACATAAGTTTTAATGAATGAATACAGCATTTTAACAATAAAAAATAAAGATATTAACTTAAGTACACAAGTTAACTCTATTTCAAATAATTTAAGTATGTAACAAAAAAACTTAGATTGCTTTTGTAGCAAACAACTTTGAAATGCAAGAAAAAAAAACAGAAAAAAAAAACAATTAGTTAATTTTAAAATATGTAAAAGAACAATACAGCTTGGTTATAAAATAAAAGAATCGTTTAAGTCTGAAGAAAAGAAAACCTTTATAATCTGCGGATACAGCAAATAGTATAACTGCAAAAAACAAAGTTTTTTTGATTGAAAGTTCAATTTCAGCGCGTAAATTAAAAACGTGAAGAAGTAATAACTTTTAAGCTTTTATCAGTATTAATTCAAAAACCAAAGATTTCTTCTTGAAATCTTAATTACAGTACACTAATCACTTCGAGACAATGGAATAAAGGCAAAGGAGCTAAGGAATTAATGAAAGCTTCCTCTTTGCCTGTATGGTTGTTTATTTTACGTCGCATTGAAAGCATGAAAGGAAATTTCAAGCTAGTAAAATAAACAACCTAACAGACAAAGAAGCAATCTTAGGAAGTTCATCCTGTGGTTAATAAGTAAGATTCAATACTTAGACGTTGAGGAAAAAAGATGCACAAATATGCGGCAGTGTATAATCACACCTCATTAATTTTACTTTTTTAAACAGATAATTGGCGGAAAATGCGATGGAAATTAAGATACTTAATTTTGTAAAGCAAAATAATTTTTTTTTTCTTCATAAAATCAATTTTCCCTGAGTTTTTGTTATTTTTTCGAAATTCCCTGATATTTCCCTGACTTTTCCCTGATTAATAAAGTTCCCTGATTTTTCCCTGATCTCCCTGATTTCCCTGATCTTTCGCCACCCTGTGTACAGTACTATTATAAAGTTGCTGTAGTTTATTTATCATTGCTGTATACTGTACGCATAGTAGTGAACTTTATGTATCTGAACACTCCCTAATGTTAGCACACCCGATATTTTGAACACATTTTGATGGTCCCGGCCAAACTCCATAACATAGGCCGACCTCTCTGCCCTCTGCACTCTGAACACCCTATAACATGAACACCCCAGTATTATGAACACTATTTTTAACGCCGTTCAATTTTTACCTCTTTTACCTCTCTATATACTGAACCCATGTTCACAATAAGTTCCGAGGTTTCTTTTCACGAAAACAATTGTATGATAACCCGTATCATCCATGCGAATACACAATGTAAAAACAGATTAAGTTTACTCTTTCGTTTCAGGTATTGTACTGATAGCTGTGTTGTAATACTAGTGGTACTCGCACGGCTTTGCCCGTAATAGAAAAATTAAAAGGTCTTTTGGTTCGCCTGTATATTTACAAATAATGTATGGTGAATTTTCTCGCCAATTGGCTTGTACCCATGTTACGGTTCTACGTTATGATAATTTCGTATCTCACCAATTGGCTTGTGCCCATGTTACGGTTCCACGTTATGATAATTTCGTAATTTACTCGTCCATCTTATGATAATTTTGTTCTTAAAATTAGAATATAAAAGGAACCACATCGAATTTTCGAAAAATCGCTTCGAAGTGCACACCCCATGCTACAAACTAATTCTGTGCCGAATTTCATGAAAATCGGCCGAACGGCCTAGGCACTATGCGCGTCACAGAGATCCTGACAGACAGACAGAGATCCGGACAGGGAGACATTCAGCTTTATTATTAGTGAAGAAGATTTTATAGCTGAATGTAACTTAAAACTTTTTAGATTAAAAAAGAAAGGAAGAAAGTAATGCAAGAGTTTAGGTCCTACTGAGTTGAATCATGCATTAGCCGCCAATCCAAAATTCAGCACCCTCTAGCTCAATTACTGGTTTAGATCACTTGGCAAAGTACTGTACATAGTCCCCCCCCCCACGAGCACAATAGAATACAAATACTCTCTGTACTCTGAACACTCGTGAAACCGAACAAAAGTCTTCAGATTATGGGGGGGTGTTCATTATAATAGGGAGACTGGATAATGCATACATATGTATTTTATTGCGTTAATGGACTAAGTTCAGTACTTTGCCAAGCGAGCTATGCCAGTTATTGAGATAGAGGTCCTGAATCTTGGATTGACGGTTAGTAGTAGATTGACGTCTGATTTAACTAAGTAGGACGTAAACTCTTGCATTTCTTTCTTTAATTTAAAACGTTTTGCATTATAAACAACTACAAAATATTTCAAGACAGTTTCTGGTACAATACCTCTAAAAGAATAATTTTAATATGTTTTTGCTGACATTTCATCGATTTACAACATTTATTTCATCACAATAACTGGAAATTGGAAAACGAAAACTGATAATTTTCAAATGAGTTGTGTATGATACCTTCGTTGAGCTTTTCAATATCATCACTTGCCAATTACCAAGGTCGATGTTTCATTTCAAAGCATCATTCACCCAACTGCTCTAAAAGAAAAGACAAAAAATATCAGTTTTATGACCAGTTTTTTCCTTACACGACGTTTGTTTTGTTTCAAATTAGTTCAACACCCAGAAGTTGTTGAAAAAAAAAATCACTAACTTGCAAGATAGTAATATGCACTATGAACAACAACCTAATCGTTAGGACAATCTTAAAACCGTGGGTTATTTATATGACTATGCAAATTTTTCTCTGAATCTAATCGCTATTTATATCACTCTACCTCACATGCTACGTGTTAGGAATGAATAAACGACAATGAAAAAATCTTAGTACCAACTGGTCGTTATAAATCTTGCACCACCTTTAAGTACAAGTGTTTTGAATACCTCCGAGGATAACGTTATCTAGACTCAAGACCTTCAGTATTTTTAATTTTATTCACTCACACTGAATTTAAACTATGATATTGTCAGATAGATTGTCCGACATATTTCGTAGACGAAATCTATACTAATAATATAAAGCTGAAGAGTTTGTTTGTTTGAACGCGCTAAGCTCAGGAAATACTGGTTCGAATTGAAAAATTCTTTTTGTGTTGAATAGTCCATTTATTGAGGAAGGCTATCTATATATATAAAAATGGATGTAAGTTTGTGTGTGTGTGGGTATGTGTGTATGTTCCTTATACAAATCCACAGTTTTCGTCGGATTTCTTCCAAATTTGGCACAAAGGTAAATTGTTGCTCAGGAATTCATATAGACTCAAAAAGGTCTAATTTCATATTTTGAGTTATAAAATTACTCTTTTCTGCGCGAACGAACTTTTGTATCGTTATGAATTTGATCTAAATAAAAAGCCCATAAAAAACTGACCTAGATGAAGTTTCTTCGAAGATTAACTTTAATCGTTAAATTTGTGAACCTTGGTTCAAAGCAAATGAAAACGGCTATCAACATATAACCACCAGGAGCTATTTTAAATGCAATCAATACAAAACGTATCCTGAAACGATGACCGTCAATGCTGTTTAGAGATAAGCGTTAAAGCATTGTTGGCGAGAAAGCCGTAGATATAAGAAATGATGCTGTACATCGTTTCTTAAACTGCGACCTAAGAAGCCCCGGGGGTCCATTGGTGCTACTTAATTTGAGTGCTACCGTTGGATTACAATTTTTAAATATTGAAGGGCTGCGTGCAATTTTTGATCAGTATTTTTCCCGTTAAAAGCAGAGAAAATACAAACATGAGTAAGGTAATAATATTGCATTCAATATTGACGTACAATCTTCGACTGTTTCAACATTAGACTGATTTTATTTAAACCAAATCTATTTCATCCTTACAACATAAATTTAATTTAATGTTCTATGATCCTCATGAAACCAATTTGCAATACATAAATTGTCTTTGTACTATTCTTTGATTTATGTCGAATCTTTAAGTAATTCGGTTCAACTATAACCGATAGCCTAATTCGGTTTAATTGAAGTCTCTCCAGGCTGTCAAAGAGCAGGGGTAAAGTTACTAATAAAGAAATTAAATTGCAAAATAATCATAGAAATGCACAATAGCGCATTCGGAATTTATCTTTCAAATGGGAGGGATGTGGTCAAGACTTTCCTTACATGTATCTATATATATATATATATATATATATATATATATATATATATATATATATATATATATATATATATATATATATATATAAATGTATGTATGTTTGTGAGTAGTGTGGGTATGTGTGTATGTTCCTTATAAAAATCCACAGTTTTAGTCGAATTTCTTCCAAATTTGGCACAGAGGTAAATTATTGCTCAAGAATTCATATAGGCTGGTTTTTAGAATTTAAAAATGATCCAAAGAGGTTAAAGTTTATATTTTTAAGCATAAAAGGGCTGTTTTCGACATAACGAATTTTCATATTGTTATGAGTTTGGTCTGAATGAAAAGCCTGTAAAAGATACCCTAAATGAAGTCTCTTCAAAGATTAACTGTAATCGTTGAGTTTGTGAAAATTGGTTCAAAGCAAATGAAAATGCTCAGCAGCATATAACCACCAGTAGATATTTTAAATGCAATCAACTCAAAAAGTATACTTAACAGGGGCAGTTAAGGCGATTAGCGACAGGCGTAAAGCATGTGTGGCAAGAAAGCCGAACGGAAAAGAAATGCTGCGGTAAAGCGTTGTTGGAATAGCATCCTGCAAAGCAGGAATGCATTTTGGCCTTCGGCGGCTCTACTTGCTTTGGTAATTCCATAGCAATAATGGTAAAACGAAATTATAGATCAGTATTTTCCACACGAACAGCCCAGAAAACACCAAAATTATTTCGGTATCAATAATTTATTCATTATCAATGTACAAGCTTCAACAATTTAATGTTGGATGGTCCTTAAAACCAATATGCATATATTCTTTATATTATTCCATGGTTTACGTCGGATCTTTACATAATTCGGTGAGCTGGCGGAATATTTCATGTATTTCTGGTTTAGCCCTGGCTAATGGGCGGTAATTTACTGAATGTAAGTTTAATCGCTGAAGGCTAACAAAGAACAGGGGTAAAAAATACTAATTTCTCAAATAAATTGCAAAATAATCATATTTGTGCGTAGTAGCGTATCTAGAATTTGTTTTTCAAGGGGGAGGGTGGATGGTCATGACGTTTCTTACATGCACATAACTACCATACTAGGATTGCCATTGTATGCTAAAATTGAAGGTTGTGCACCTTCTTTATCCGCAAAATCACACGGAAATATAATTTGGCGGAATTCATAGAGTTTGATAGAGTTGGAGTTTTAAGTTTGGAAAAAATGCAAGTAAATATTAATTTAAATTTAAACTGTTTTAAACTGCAAAAAATTGCTACGTGTTTTACATAAACAAATTTCTTCGTTTGGAATTTTATATTATCTAAACGCTCGAGTTAGGTCGTAAACGTAATACACCAGACGTAATCTGACGTAATACACATCACGTAATAAACCTGATGAAGCATCTTCTCCAACTAGCAATAATTTTAAATCTGTTAGCGGGTATGATGCAACTTTTGACAGATTACTATTGAAAAAGGCATGATGAAACATTGCGCCACAATATGAAGTTTTTTTCTGAATCGTGAAATAAGCTGAGCAAAGCTACATTCCCAATTACAAAGCTCAGTTCGATAACTGCTATTGTAAACAATCGAAAAATTTTGGGAGTTTGTAGCTACCACTAAGCATTTCAACCGTCATTGAAGAAGTGCTGTGAGATATGAATGGAAAGTTATCACGGTAATAGCTTAAATTCCCTTTAACAGTATAGGGATAAGGTGAAACGCTTTGTTATCTCACGTGTAACCACAATGGACCTTTTTTAAACTTCAAGAGATTGCAATCTTCAGTGAGACTTCCGTTTTCTAACACGAACAACAACTTATAAGAGCAGTCGATTAAATGCTGTATATGCTTTTCAGATGTAACTATTTTGGATATAAATAGCTTTATGTTACTTGCTCGGTTGGTTTCACTCACAAATGCAATACTTCTTGCTGCTGGGAGGGGGAACTAAGTACTATACTTAGGAGAAAGTTTTGAGTTAAATTTTTGGATCAGAAAAACTTGAATCATTTAAGTTTTAAATTTTTAGACTACGTTTCAAAACGGGAAATACATTTCGTTTGCTTTTAAGCTGTGGATACGGGAAACAAAATATGCAACAAGCATCTGTAAAATATAAGCAAAAGATTCGTCCATGTTTAATACAAACAAGAGTTTTTTTTAATTTCATTGCCTGCAAATAATTATAAAAAAAATCTGACACGGATAGTGACCAAAATGCGTACTCCTACTTCTTTCTCTATCACGCAGTTTAATTAACGGTTTTAAAATAGTTTGTCCAATAAGTTCACGTCCCCCTACTTCCATTTTTATTGTTTTACATAACTTAAAATAATAAGTGTAATGTAGTCAGTGGACCCATTCACACCTATCACGAACACTGTCTCTCTATAAATTAAAATTTTGGTGTTCTCCAAGGAATACTCTGTCTAAAGCAACAAAACTTAAATACGTGCTCTCTCTACCTGCATCAGTGTGAGATATCATGTATAACATTTACGGCAAGTATTAGGTTTTAAAAATTTGAACTAGAACCTAAATGTTGACAAATTTCAAATCGTTACAATACATTAATATTACTGTCTAACTATCATTTTTACTTACGAAAATAGAAATTTGACGTCAATATAAGAATAAAATGTAGCTGACGTGCTTCTTTTTAGGCAAGTTACACTTATCCAATTTTACTCTATGGCATGGCACTAAATCACCATGGAAAGAGCGAGCAGACACATTTTGTAAAGTTTATAGTAAGTTTTATAGTAAGCAAACTTTTTCTGCGAAATGTGCTTGCCTGAAAACATACAAAATAATCTATCACTTGAGACTTTCATTCGAAAAATACCACCAAAAAATCCGTAAAAGGGAGTGTTATCGTCTGTTAACAACACAGAATGAATTCTTTATTTTCTGTACGGTATACTGCCTGTTTAGCTTTTGGACATTGAGAATGATTTAAAAATAATCTGAAAATATTGTAACTGTGTCCAAGAAGACTATTTTGTATATATTTGTGCCTGATAATAGGCATTGACTTTTTTTTTTGTTAAGCTCAATACTCTTTCTAAGGAAACATTCAATGATTTATTTCCGAATAAAACGCACGTGAAGTACTGTTGCATTTTTTTAAAGTCTTGGGGAAAGTAATACCTACAAAGGCGGCACAACGCTTTTCTTTCGAAGCATCACGTAAAAGGTTGTCCCACAAGATGAGCAAAAGAATCATTTGTCTTTGCATTAAGACAATGTACCGCTCGTTTGATTTAACCTCAGACAACGTACCAGTGGACACTGCAGAGCCCAAACAATATTCCTCATACTTTTTTGCTTTAAGTTGATGTTACTTTTTCAGCAAATGCTTGATTTTCTGTGTTATTTAAAGTATTTTGAAGATTGAGCTTAGAAAGCGATGTGAATGTAATTTTTTACTCTCATTAAGGTAGAATTCATTCATTTGACTATCCAAAAGATATGTTGCATTGAAAAGCACCCGGGCAACGCCGGGTAGTAAGCTAGTATAAAATAAGTACGTAGGGTAGAGTATGTAGTACACTCCTTACGTACATCTCGAGTGAGAAAGCGTCTAGAACAGGAGTCTGAAAACTGCTAAGATGAGCAAAATAGAGAAAGAAATGGAGCACAACGTCTCGAAAACTTCCGAAGACTGAAGAAACTCTTTTTCAAATGCGCAATTATTTACTAAGAAACTTGTCTTCATCATCAGTTTGTTTTTATCAAAGTATGCTTTCCGAAAAAAAATCACTGGTCACTAAAAAACATGTTAAACTGTGAGCTTTTAAAAGTGCTCAGCTTATTAACTTTAAGTGGAAGCTCAACCAGGACGTATGATACTTCTTGAAAAAACATATTTATCTTGTGCAACATCATGAAGAGCCAAATTTAAAAAGTAACTTGTTTATTATGGCTATGATATATACAATGACATGTTAAAGGAAATATTGAGAATACGCTCTTTACATTATTAAGTTGCTCATAATACTTTAAATGACTTCTGAATCTAACATTCTAAGTCAAAGTATGAAACGTTAAACATACTGAGCTATGATATTCATGTCAAGAACAGTAAGCCGAAACTATCGGCAAAAACGGACAGACTCAACTGAGCTGCCGAAAGAAACAACCAAGGCTGACTTGGGTTGAAATTGAAAGGGAAGAGAATGAAGCAAAGTGCCGGGAGCTTAAATGCTACCGGCAATTTGCATATTCTGCTGACGCGATCTTGTTGCAAGAAGGAATGAACGAATGAGAAAAAAACTAATGCAAATTAAGGTTGCCAACACTTTTGGAAAATAATTTACTTCCTTTCGTAACAAAACAACAGAAATCGCTTTAACTTTGCCCATATAATTTGAAGAGATTTCTTGATTTTTCAAAGATCCCATCTCCATATACTGACCTGATGACCATGGGATCACCCATAGGAAGTATATACCTTTTCAAACGAGGAAAGAAAAAAAAAGGAATTTTCCAAATTGGTCTATGCGTGTTTGAGTTTACGAGGGACATACATAAAAAGATTTCGATGAACGGCGAACGTCTTTTTTGAAGTCGGTTAAAAAAAGAAAAAAATCTTAAAGCGCATAACATTTTATACGATTGGCACTAAAAACTGATCTTCGTTCCTCTCCCGGATTTATTTGTGTTCTGATTTAATTAGAACCATTTAAATGTCAATGGTTTTCCTAACTCTTTTATGTTTCACAATAATACGTGTCACGTAACTCGCGAAAAAAGTAGCATTTCTCTTTACTTGGCCACGTTATAGATCAACACCACACTAGAAAGAGTACCTACTGTGATGTTGTATATATGAAGATCAAAATACTACTAAAGCAATGATACTAAATAAATTTCCTGTTTGCTTCAGAAGTCTTTATTCAAAATTTGCGATTACAGGATAGTATTTAGAGGGGGGGGGGGATATTCCCCCAAAGTAATAGCCCCCTAAAGAAGAAAAATACCCCTCAAAACACAGCCCCTCCCGCCCTTAACGGGCTATCCTGATTAATATTAATATTTTGTGGTACTTTTTTTAACATTTATTCTTTAACATTGAGTTAATATTTTATGGTACTTTCTTTAACAGTGAGTACCTCTTTTTACGGCACTTTCTTTAACAATGGATTTTATATTTAATCGTTTAGTATTGAAATTAAATGAAGTTTATTGTTTTTTGCTCATAACTTTTTTCTAACGAACAAATATGGTGAAGCAAATATTTGGGACCTACGTTAGATCACTCCTATACATTACAAAAAAAAAAAAAAGAAAGAAAGAAAACCCATAAAAATCAGTTCACTAAGTGAGACGCTTTGAATTTACAAACAACAAAGCGTGTGTATGAAATTTGAAGAGTTCCCACGATTTCTCCAGGATCCCTCCTACCGGGACTTGAAGACCATTAGACGACCGGGAGAAGTATACCGTTTCAAACAGAAAAAGAATTTTCCTAATCGGTCGAGGCGTCTTCTAGTAATTGAGAAGCATAGTACATAAAAAAAACGTTCCAACGAAGTCTGTTAATTAGTAATGCCATAACTGTAAATTAAGCTAACGGCGTTATGAAATATTAAATCTAGATTACTTGTCAAACTTCAGAAATTGGACATCAGTTACGATATATTTAATAAGGAATATAAATTAATCGGCCGGGGGAGGGGGATTTTTGTCTTCAATTTCCCCTTGAATTGGACACTAAATATATTTCAAAACTGAAATATTAAAAAAAATAATAATAACTTTAATGACTTAATGAAGTTTTTTTTTAACAAAAAACTTTTTATATTCAATTATTTAATTCAAATATACTTTTGTAGCAAAATACATTAATTTACTGATTTGCTACATGAGTAATAAATACATTAGTAGGACTATAATTAAAATTAACAGACGGCTCCGTGAAAATCAAACATCCCGATGCGTGAGAAATATTGCTCAAAGACAGATTCCTCCGTCGAAAATTCACCGATCACGCCAAAACCGCGTGATCTGTGAGTGACGTATTGCGTAGTTGACGAAAGCTGGTCTACGTAGCCACAACGTATGAAATTTAAAGTTTCTTAGATTTCTCCGAGAGCCCTCAGCATATCCAGACAAAATTAACATGGGACCATCTGAAAAGTATACCCTTCCAAACAAAAAAAAAGAATTTTTCAAATCGGTCCAGTACTCTTGGAACAATACGAAAACATACATAAAAAAGCCGCAAGACGAAATCATAACCTCCTTTTTTGAAGTCGGTTAAAAATAGTAAGTTTCCCTTCAAATGTACGTATCACTTAGTGTAATACGAGCTTTAGGTTCAAAAATATGAATTTTTGAAATCGGGCCCAACATTTGTGCTCATCCTGTGAAAGAGGCTAATTGTGTTTTGCTATTAGAAAGTCATTGAAAACCATTGGAAAAGAGTTACGGAAGAAAAAGCTCCGAACACAAGAAACGTGCAAAATTAAAAGTCAAAGAACAAGAAAGAGTCCGAAAAAGACTAAAAATATTTTAAAAGAGGGGCCGTTTTCAAAAGCCATTGGACTCGGGACCGGAGGGCCTCGGGTTCGATCCCCGCTGGTCGAAGACCCACCGTCGTCATTAATGGGGACTGGGCGACGTTAAATATGCTCGTGGTCTCAATGTCCTCCAAGTGAAACGATACCTCTGGGGGTGCTAGTACTAGGTAGCTATTAGCTCCTGGACTAGTTCAAAATTCTCACTAACTGTTCGATCCGGTGATGGTGCTGCCATCTATCGGTATATAAAAATAATGGAGGCAAGGCACTTAGTATGCAGTCCTCGACATAAATACAGTTGAAGTCAGTTGTGACTCTTGAATAGAATAGAATAGAATAGAATCTTTGGAGTGTAATCCAGAAGCAAAGCAAATGAAATTATATGCAAATTTCACTGCAAGTATTTTCTATGCAAATGAAATTGCATAGAAAAGTCGGGAGTAGAAGGAAACTCCCGTAACTTAACGCAGTGACACAGTAATAGTTATTCAAATCGTAGGAGGAAAACTAAATAAACAGGACATAAAGATGCAGTTATGAATTAATACGACAACTATGATTAATTGGTTAATGCACGAAATATAGAAGTTGCAGTGCAGAAAATGCTGGACAAGGATGATGTTTCATGGGTATTAAATTGTTTGATAGTGAAATCGAGCGAAGGTTCATTATTATCGTCTGCGTTGCACGAAGACGATGCGAATGAATGATGTTACGGAAGAAATAACATTAAGATGAGAAAGGAAAATAGAATTGGCTAGTCTTTTATGTGCGCTACTACAAATGAACCCTGTTATGGTTTAATAAACGCAATTATTATTATTATTATTATTTTATATACAGTCCATTTCACTTGGTCTGCACACAAACGCCGCACCATTGGTCCTCGTCGAGCACGAAAGTGACGGACGCGGAAATAATCCTGACTTTAAATCCCAAACGCGGTAACATTTAAAAACAATTAAGGAAATTGGCAAATACGATGGAACGTTTAGTAAATATATCTCTACTACAACCACATTTGGATGTTCCTCCATAACTACAAGAAATTTCGGGACTCTAAAAGAAGAATATTTTCAAGTGGTCCCAAAAAATATTTTCTGGAAACTGATAAAGTATTGCCTGAATTCAAGAAAAAATGCAAAAATTTGAGGGTAAGTACTAAAATCTCAATTATAAGTCAAAAGTTATGCCTAATAGTGATCTTAATTCCAACTTTTTTTAAAACTCACTTTGGTGATTTGCCTAAAAAATGCATCCATGAAACTTCTAGAGATTTTACTTCCCATTTTTTTAAGGGCAGTTCGAAGAATAGAATCATTTTAAAAGTCAATGTGCAAGCTTAAGTCAAGATAAAGCAGAATAATATATATATATACATATATAATATATTACTTGCGAGACGCATTTACACTTTTCAGTGTTTTACAGGGAAGATACGAAAATAAGTGAATTTTAAGGGATTGTCACATGAAATATAATCTAAACCTGCGGGTAATGAAACATAAATCTGTAAAGGAGATTCAGAATTGTTTACACAGCATGAAAAAGAATCTCCGCGCGGATTAAAAATCTTAGGAGAACAAACCGGACCAAGTCTCTAAAGAATTATTATTGAATATTAAAAAATCGCCCGTTCAGGTATGACGGGTGAAAATTGCTTCTAAATTTTAACGAAGCAGTTGCCTGTTCGGTGATATTTTGATAGTTGAAATTTTACCACACTCCAGTGGATTAACCCTAAACTCCAGTAGATAGCGTTCATTGTTGACCATTTTTACTTTTCTTCATTCTGCAAAAATGACAGTCTTACCATTAAAACAGCTAAGTTACCGGATCCATTTCAGCCCTGTCAAAATAAAGCATTTCCCTGCACGTCAAACATTACTGACGCATCAGCTTAAATTCAGCCATTTTGGATCGGAGCGCGTGTTTGAGTGGTTGTCTTTTTTGGCAAGTTATCGCGTTTGTTGAGCTTTCACTGTGAACAATTATTAGTGACACGTGAATGCCCATCATCTTAGTTTACGATTCTGCTTATTTTTTTTTTTTTTTTTTTTGTCAAGAAGACACATCATCTTTAAATGTTAAGTACCCCTCTTTTTTTCGTTCTACTGTTAATTTAATTTTACTTTTGTTTTAACGGATTGTATATTATAACGTTTCAATTAAAAAAATAACTCTATCTTCGACTCAATTACTTTTAGAGTTGTGGCCGACCACTGGGTACTGAATTCTTATGCATTTCCAAAAGTCCGCCATGGCAGATTGACCGCTGGTTCTATACTTTTTGGTTGATATACCCTGGAGTCAATCACGTACTTAATATAGGTTTTCTAATGTTCATCAGGAGGAGGTGGGGTAAAAAAACTTTAGACCGGTCTCATTTTAATACTATTAATATTTTTTATTTTACTTTATGACCAACAAATCCTATACTGAAATCACACGGTACAATTATATTGAACAAATTCTGTTCCAGAAAGTGTTACTTCAGTAGTCCTGAGTAATTTTCGAAAAACTGTAACTTCATTTTTTTAATGGTTTTCATCAAGATTGCGGGAAAAAAATTGAACTCCTTTCTTAAAGTAGGTTCCTTTCGTTCGATATAATTGGAAATTTTTCTATTTTTTGTCAAAAAGAAAAAAAAATTATGACATCACTTTTTCATTCCAAGAAGGTGGAGTAGGTTGGTCCACTCTTTGTGGGGCACGTTGGACCCAACCAATCTACCCCACATAATTTAAAAACTGTTTTTTGGTTCCAATAATTATAACAATATTCTATTATTTTTCTTTTGATTTCTAAAAAAATAATTGCGTACTAATGGTGAATGCTTATTGCTGTTTTTAAATAAAGATGATTTATAAAAAAAATCAAATGTGTTATATTGATCTTGGAGAAATAATAGAATTGCTGTCATCAACTGAAGGAACATTTTGACACATAGCTATATGAACATTGACAAATTGCTATATGATACAATTTCTAAACCTTTCTCCTTCAAGAGCAAAGAATGAAGGTGTAGTCAGAATCTTCAATGCAGAAAATATTGATGCATTTAAAAATAATGTTTTTACATCATGGCATGATAGAAGTTAATTCCAAGCAGAGTTCTAAATTTTTATGTGTTAGGAATCTCAAAATTCCTACCTTTTCCAAAATTAATTTCTGAAAGTAGAGAAAAAAAAAAAAAGTGCGTCACGAGACGCTCGGCTGAAGTGATAACTTTCATAGGATTAAATTATTATCATTATTTAATCCCAGAGCCGCCAACCTTTGAAAATCCAAAATCGTACCTGCATTTTGCGGGGGAGGAGGGCGTGGCCGCTGCTTCAGAATCAAACAGTGATGAATTGTCAACAGCATAATGAACAAAATAATGATACTCAATGAATTTCAAATATGATATAGAAAATATCAATACGGAATAAAAGATTTTATACTGAATACTTTAAGATGATAAATTCTTGATTATTAGCTGTACCTTTCACCCGATCAGCATGTCTTCTTGAAGTAACATGCTTACGGCAACCATCACGACCACCATGTTCAAATGAAAAATCGCTATTGCAAATAGTGCATCTTACGTAACCCGTCCTTAAAGATGAAATAAAGAATGGTCAAGTGCTTTTATGTTCTTCACGATATTTTTGGCAAATTTTCCGCTTTTTCTGCCGAAGTACCCATAAACTGCATGAAAACTAAACCGGCAGCACACGAGTAGAAGTTTGATTTTCTGAACTTATCGGTTTAGTTTTCAAGCAGTTTATTATTATTATTATTATTATTATTATTATTATTTTGCATTCTTGGGATTATCAATTAAAAAAAAAAAAACGGAAAATCGTAGTTTTTGGGCCAATTTTCGTAGCGTCGTAGTTTAAAGCAATTCGTAGAAACTACAATTTTTTCGTAGCAGTTGGCAGCTCTGTTTAATCCTATGAAAGTAACAATTGGCTTATGGTAGCTATAATAAGCAACGAAATTTTTGCATTGTATGTTATCTAAAAATTTTGCGAAGACTGCATCAAGTACAGTTCCGTGACTCGTTGGTTTCTTCTGGCTTATTAATCATTTGTAATTGTAATTTGGATTGTAGGCACGATACTAAATTTTTAGCTCGATCAGAAGCAAAATTAACATTAAAATCTCCGGTTAAAATTAAAGAAATTGTATAATAAATAGAACCGACTTCAAAATTTCTCTAAATGAAAAATAATTTTATTCTTTGATCACCATTCAGACTACTTTTAAACATAAGTTTTGATGTCGGCGCAAAAACAATTGATTAAATGACGCGTCGTTTCTAAATATTTCGTTTATCAAAAAACACTCAAACTTACGAAACATTTTAGATTTTACTCTGTGATGAGCAAATTAAATGCTTATTTATTATTTTTGTTTTCTCGGTCGTCCTCAACCCCCGCGTTGCGGAGTTTGCGGGGATGAAGTTCGTTTAAAATGTACACTTTATCACAGTTCAAAACCATAAATGAAGCGAAATATTTATAGTATAACTAATCTCATCAAAAACAACCCTGTTGTAAAAATTTCCCCGCCAAGAAAACCTTGAACTTTTCCGCACAAAAAAAAAAAAAAAAAAAAAAAAAAAAAAAAAAAAAAAACCTGCATCCTAAACCCAAAAACCCTCAGCCATAAAAAGTAATGATATCTAGTTTACCCGCTAAGTATCTACCAAACTATCATCCTCCCTCTTCTCCTTTTTCATCACAGCTACTTCCATTAGAACCTTCTCCCACCTTCAACTCCTCAGAAATATGGATAAATCTTTTAAATTGTTTATCTTGTTTGGCGGGAAGCTTTTTGCTCACCAAGCAACCACTTCACTTTGAAAAGGGGCTGAGGGTTTTTGGGTTTAGGATGCAGGTTTTCTTTTTTGTGCGGAAAAGTTAAAGGTTCTCTTGGTGGGGAAATTTTTTACAACAGGGTTGTTTTTGATGAGATATCACATCAAAATTGTTTTGATGAGATATCACAAAGTAATAATATCAATTTGCATTGATATTATTACTTTGTCTGTATTTTTAGAATTGAGAACTTCAAGTCAGAAAATTTTCAATTGAAACAACGCTGTTTTGTGTTTTTAACTAACAATAATGGCTAGCCTAATTTTACGTCAAGTTATTTTCTGACTATTAAGATTCTATGTTCATTTTGCGAGAATTGGGCAGTTTAAATTTTATTGCAATCCTTGTGTCCTCTCTGTTGCAAAGAAAACTTCTTGGATAATAAAATACTGTATTTTAAATTATATTGTTTTCGAGTATTTTACAACTTCGCAATAAATTTTATTATAGTTTCTTTATTTGACAGATTATTCAACATTTTCATGAAGGTTTCTTTAAATGTTTTACAGCTTGAGGGCTATTTTAATCTTAAGTGAGGGCTTTCACTTTCTGTTTAATTACATTTTTTCTTAAATCGTGGATTATTTTACGTTTTATGGGATAATTTTGATTTGTTTGGTGATTTATCTTTTTCTTGATAGAAGTCTTTGTCTTGTTTAATACCTAGTTTTGTTTAAAAGTTTATTTAAAAAACGAAATAACGCATGTTATCAACAAGCAAAAAAAAAAAAAAAAAAAAAAGAAAAACTAAGCCATTAAATATTTTAAATTTGAATGTGTCAGAAGATCTGTATAACTTTATTCGATTTCAAATCGCGGATATCCCAAATTTGCCATAGCGAATGCGTATGTTGCGCGTGGACTAAGCTCATTAAAAGTCTTGCTTAAATTAATAGCAAAATTTTTTTTTCAGCTAACAAATTACTGCAAAAGACGGATATCCGCACATGTATTCCATATATTTTCAATTCATTATGTGTTATTTGCGAAAAATCCATTAATTTAGAAAATAAGCAAACCAATAAAAAAAGTGCTATTTTTCGCTTTCCATTAAAAAGTTACATGTGCCGTATTCATATGCGTACAGTTTTATATAATTTGTCACGTAAAATATTGTAATGGTTTAACCCCAGTTTTGCGCCGACATTTAAAATTTCTTCCCTCCATAAATATATCAAAACTGCAAAACAGGGGGAAGGAAATTTCGTATCGGCAAAAACTTTGGGGGGGGGGGGACAGTATTCTAATCTCATTCATTAATTTGTTTCTCTGCTTAAGTATAAACAAACAACATAGAATCTGAAAACAGAAAGCCCAATGAGCTAAGTCTGCGCGCATGTGCAGTCGCTGTGGAAAATTTGTGATATCCGCGATTTAACGTCTAGTTGCAACTGTTGGATATGTTTTAGTCTTGATTGAATTTCATTTCCTAAGACATCTTTGGAATAACTGTTAAATCTGTTCTAATCTTGCAATTGCAGTCCGAGATAAACAATCCCTATGAGCTGAGAGTAAGTACATAAGAATTTAGGGAAAATTAGTGATTTTCAAACTTCAATTACTCCGGCCCATGATGTCCCTGGGGGTTGAATTTTTGTATATGTACTCAATGGCCCCCCAAGAATATGTATACAAAAAATCATTACCGTACCCCCCGGGGGGCTGTGATAGGACCTCGGGAAGGTACAATTTGGGGGATAAAAACGAGGGGGGGAGGGGAGGGGGTCAAATGGCACAAAAGGCACATCAGTAGGGCACAAGGAATGTGTGTGCGAAATTTCAGCTTGATTCCTTTTTTCGTCTGGGCTGTAGCCCTGTCAAAGAAAGCAAAAACTTTTTGGAACAGCGATTTTATAACTTTAATACCTCCTCCCCCTGATGGTCTAGGGGATTGTATTTTGGTTTACGGTGTCAGGGGCCACTAAAGATTGAGTGCACCAAAAATCAACTCCGGGGGTCTTCATGGGGCTGAGATACAGAGGGGTGAAAAACCCAAAAAAACCCAATTCTTTCTGTCGCGTAATCTTGTTCTTGGTCGCTTTATTTTCTTTCGTCTTTGGCGGTGAATTTGCTTCTGTTGGCTGCTGACGTTTGGTTTCCTTGGCGGGGCGGGACGCTCCCGCGTCCCGTAATCGCAAAAATGTTTTTGTTTTGAAAATAAATTTTATAAATTTAATACTGTTTTAAAATGTTAATTGTTAATAAATGTTATCATCATAAACAAACCACAAGGTTAAGCTTAAATCTGAAAAGGTTAAAATTGGCGTAATATTACGACCAGGCTAGGATCTATATTTTGTCCCCTCCCCCTGCAAAAATCACCAGGGACCCTAACCGCACACTTTATGGGATCCCCCCACTCCCCAAATAACTAACTTTTTAACGAGTGATTGTTTTAAAGTTAATGTCAGTTTAGATTTCATTCTGTGATGCACAAATTAAATGTTTATTTATTATTTTTCGTTTTCTCGGCCGTCCCCAACCCCCGCATTGCGGAGTCTGCGGGGATGGAGTTCGTTTAAAATGTGTACACCTTATCACAGTTCAAAACTCCAAATGAAGCGAGACATTTTTAGTATAACTAATCAGAAAAATGTTTTTGTTTTGAAAATGAATTTAAATAATAAGTGCTGTTTTGAATATATATTGTTTACAATGTTATTGGTATTATATTGTATTGTTAAACTCACCTTTTGTTAGGAGATCGCGTTATGTTGTGACGATCATCCATCTTCTGTTTGTTTCATTACTTTTTCTACTATCACTTAACGCTTAAAGCTGACCCAAAGAGTAAAGAAACAGAATTCCTCCGAGCATGCACGCTTCTGTCGTATGCGCGAACGAAAGGAATGCCAGACGAGAGTTGCGCCGTTACGCGTTATGTCACAAATCGGTTCACCCTCCCATAAGAAGTTACCACTTTAAAAAGTTTCCTGTTCATGTGAATTCATGCCATTTATCTTTGCCATTTTAAATTATGAATATTGTTTTATTTATTGTGTCAAAATGTGCCCCATGCATGTCCAAATGCTCCCCAAGTAGGCCACATGTGGACTGTTGCCAGTGGCGGCTCGTGCCTTGAAAAAGTGAGCCGCCAGGTAATGAATGCGTTCGCCCCCCCCCCCTCCCAGTAAATCAAATGTATTTTGCTACGAACATATTTGAATTAATTAATTTAATATAAAAAATTTTTTGCTAATAAATAACTTCATTTGTCATAAATTTTTTTTTTAAATATTTCAGTTTTGAAATATTATTTTTGTTGATTTTTTGTACTGTAATTGAAAAATAAATTTCATTTCTAGGTTTGGGTAGGAAATAGTATCTAATTGTAATCAATTTTTTTAAAACTTTTTAGTTCGTAAGTGTTTTTTGAAGGCAGGTTTTTTTTTTATTCATTTAAAAGTAATTTACTAAAAGTTAACTTCAAAATTTTCTCGAGGGAATGTCTCTGTGGCCAACCTCCTCTCCCTTTCTCTCCCTAACATCATTAAAGATTATTTTAAATTTAGTTTTCTGGGCCTGAATTTCGAAAATTTTCTGGAGAGAAGCTTTCAAAAACTGTTCCCCTAACATTGAAAGTCATTTGAAGTCAATGAAAGTCAACCAAAATTACGTTTGTGGAGCTTCAATTGGGAAAGTTGCCGGTCTCCTTAACTTTACCAAAGATGATATTACAATCGTGTTTTGAAGATTTCAATTTCAAAAAACTCTCGGGGATTGGCCGCGAATCTCTCTTCCATCAAACATTATGAAAGATCGACTAAAGCTGCGTTTTTGCAACTATAATTTCGAAACAATTCAGGGGAGAGCCCTCCTCCCCACAACATAATAGGTCATAATCAATAATTGCATTTTAAAAGGGCATTTTGCCGGGGGAACTTATGCCATCGTACCAAACAAAACCGAAAATCGTATTTCTCGGACTTTGATTGCAAAAGTTTTCTCTCTGGGGAACCTCTTTTCCTTGTCGAACGTTGCCAAAGAGAGCTTTAGAATGTGTTTTAAGGGAAATCCTCTAAATTTCCATCTTCTTCCCGTAAACTCCCTGAAAGAAAATTTGTAGCAGCGTTTTTAAAGTCTTATGGTCAAAAATTTGTGAACTCCCAAACCTTCTCCCAATTTGAGAACTCCCAGCGTCATCAAGCGTAGATCTTGTAACTTAAAAAAAAATTCCGAGTTAGAAAAATCACCTCCCCCTCTAACATGTCAGCATGTATCCCAAAATTGCGTTTTTACAACTTCAATAACAACATTTTCCGGGGACAGTCCGAAATGCGTTTTTAAGGCTTCAAAAACTTCCCCCCCCCCCAGGGAAGCGTGAACAAACCAAATCTTTTCCCTTGTGTTAAAACCAAATGTAGCCTGAATTACGTTTAAAAAAAAATGTCTTTTGAAATTGCGTCTAAAATGAGATACCGAACCCAGTCTCATTTTGGCATGTATTTCAAAATATTAAAAATACTCTTAGGTCTTCTCCTCCCGTACAAACATGCATTTGGGCACTCCTGATCCTCAGAGCTCATGAAAAGTGATTGGTAGTATATATTATTATTTCATGTTCAACTTGAGGGTCTATTAAAGGTCCTTATGTCATTATGGTGTCTTTCGCAACTGTGACATTTACGGTACCACACATCTTTTTCTGAACCAACAAAACTTGTACGTTCTTAAATTTTGATTAAATGACACTATGATAATAACTTTAAATTATCTGAGAAAACATTTGCTTGCATTTTGATAAAGTAACTATAACTCTTGGTAATTCAATAAAATTACTGTTCAAAAGAAAAAATTCCAAAAAAAAAAACAAACAATAATACCCTCTCCCACGTCTTCTTCCAAAAAAAAAATCATTTTGCTGTGTTGCCCCCCCCCCCCCTCCCACATCCTATTGCCATATGTCTACGAATGCGCAATATGCTACAAATATCATAGCAAAAGGTAACTTTTTCGTCTTTTAGTCGAAACTTTTTGACCCCCCCCCCCCCCGAAACAAAACTCTGGCTACGATCTCGCAATAATCTGAATGCTTCATTATAAATATCCACGTAAGTCTCATTTAAGGATATCTGCATGGTATTTGACTTTTAGATATTACTTGATTTGCTAGTATTCAGCCCTCTGCGGCATATTTCTTTTAATTTAAAGGGGTTTTTTTCCTACAAAAATCATAGTAAAAGGTAACTTTTTCGTCTTTTAGTCGAAACTTTTTGGCCCCCCCCCCCCCTCCGAAACAAAATCCTGGCTACGGCCTCGCAATAATCCGAATGTTTCATTATAAATATCCCCGTAAGTCTCATTTAAGGAAATCTGCCATTTATTTGACTAGATATTACTTGATTTTTTAGTATTCAGCCCTCTGCGGCATATTTCTTTTAATTTAAAGGTTTTTTTTTTCCTACAAAAATCATAGTAAAAGGTAACTTTTTCGTCTTTTAGTCGAAACTTTTTGAACCCCCCCCCCCCCCCTCCGAAACAAAATCCTGGCTACGGCCTCGCAATAATCCGAATGTTTCATTATAAATATCCACGTAAGTCTCATTTAAGGAAATCTGCCATTTATTTGACTTTTAGATATTACCTGATTTATTAGTATTCAGCCCTCTGCGGCGAATTTCTTTTAATTTAAAGTTTTATTGATTTGAAGTGAATTTTGTTAATTCTTTTCCTTCTAAAGTGTAGTCAACTAAGGAAAATGTAACTTCTTCGAAACTTCATTGTTTATCAACAAATTCGCGATCGTGATAAGGTGTGAGTTTGATGGATGACGAATTTTGTACTGGATAATTTTCTTTGCTATTATTGCAGTAATTACGTAAACCATGTTTGTTTCTTAGAAAAGTGCTTCAGGTGCTGTTGATTGTTTGTTTTATTCCAATTTTAGAACATTTGTTGGTCAGCAAAAGGTAAGTGTTTGTATTTTACCTACCGCTCGGCCGTTTGATTTGAATATCGGCCATCATTTCACCATTGCTACTTTATTTTCAGTTTTAAAATTTTAGTGGGATATTAAACTGTTTTGAAGTTTTTCTTTTCTTCATTGGTATGTTTCTGTTTTCGCTAAATGTTTTTTTTAACTCAATGATTGTTTTTTCACTAATGAGGAGTTAAATCTAAAGGTGACCTAACTTTCTACAATTTTGATTTCTGTTCGTGTATGTTCGATCTGCATTTCTTCAACAATGTTAACTGTTTTTATTTTATTTTACTAATAAAATTTATCTTGCAAATATGCTAGGTGCTTACTTCGATTTCTTTTCATGTGTTGTATTACTTTGCTGAATGTTAAAATTCTATAATTGAGCTGTGGAAATGTTTAAGGCTCATTTTCTAGAAGTTTTATGTTTATGAATGTTCAGTTTAACCATTCGTTTTAAGCATGCATTCCCCAAAAAAAATCAATCCAGTTTGTTAAATTTTTCAATTGTACGTTGCCTGAATGTGTGTTTTCATTATAAAGATAAATATTACATTTTAGTCTTCCCCCTTATGAGTACATTGAATACAGTAAAACCTGTAAAGTTGACTACCCTTTAAGTTGACCACCTGTCTATGTTGACCAGTTTTGTCAGGAACGGAATTTGTCCTATCTCATATAATGAAGGAAAACCTCTGTAACTTGACCACCTCTCTATCTTGACCACTAATGTATGCCAAATTTGGTTTGGAGTATTGTAAAAAAACCCTTTGTAAGTTGACCACTTGGTTTATTTTTTTAAACTTTCTTCAGCAAATTATTTTATTTTATTATCTGTTTACTTATTTATTTATTATTATTATTATTTGATAGCTTTCCAAGAATGCTTTTAATGCTTTGATGACAGACTAGCATTTTACTAACTAAACAGCAGCATAAATCTTATGCTGCTCTTTATTCTCCAAACTTGTTTTTCATTTGTTGTTCTATTTGAGATAGCTTATTGTACTCTGTTCAATAAAAATAGGTGTCAGTAGAAAAGTTCAAAATCTTTTCTTTGAGTTGCAATATGTTGTGGCAAGGCAGGAATTGTGAAAAAACAGCTGGCCCGGATCTATATATTTCGCCCCCCCCCCTGCAACAAAATATGTAGGACCCCTCCCTAGTGACCAGCAGTGTCTATTTGTAAAGTGCCTAAGTCTTAGTGCTAGTTTTTTTCTATTTTTTCTTCAATTTCTAGGGCCGTTAGCTCCTTTAAGGGCGCGGGCCCCTCGCACTGCGAGTACACAGATCTGGGCCTGCTAATGAGTAAAGTTACATGTTTCTGGTGCAAGGGATTAAGAGATAGGACATTTTAATTTTGCCTTTATGAACTGGGGGAGTCGAGCTTGTTACTCTTTGTGCTATACATAAAAAGACTTCAAAAAGAAAGTTAGTTGAACTTGAGATTAATAAAAAGTATGAAATATTAAAATTAATTGAAAATGGAGAAAGCCAGAGAAAATTAGCTGGCATATATGGAATTTCTAAACCTACAGTGTCTAATATAGTTAAAAAAAAAGGAAAAAATAACCAAATTATTTGAAAAGTATTTTTAATTATTGTTTCACTTTCAATAATGCTGAACACTGAAATTGAGTTGAACAGAAAGAGTAAGGGTGAATTCCTCAAAAAATGAATACATGGTGCAAGAAATGACAAAAAAAAAAAAAAATAAATAAATAAAAAAAATACCGCCCTTTATAAGTTGACCACCTGTCTAAGTTGACCGCCAAAGTGCTGCACCGCGAGTGGTCAACTTACACAGGTTTCACTGTATTCTGAATATTACATCTTTTTAAATTGTATTAACTCCTAGGATTTCAAAAAAAAAAAAAAATGAAAATGTTGTCGGATGGCGGAAAAAAAAGGATCCAATGTTGAGTTTGTTATTTGCATTCATCATTTTAGCACCTCATCATTTACATCGGTGAGTGATGCGCACTACTATTAATTATTTCTTCGTACAGCTATGTAATCTCAATATGTTGGAATTTTTGCTTTACAAATGCCTTCCAAGTGTCTCATTTGCTTGTCTTTAATAAAAAGCATTAAGCATTATTTTGGCATGATTATTTTAAATTTCCTGATTGTTGCATTTCAATTCATATGGTATTACTTTTGCATTTAAAACTCAGCCCACTGTTGACTAAAACGTGGCCCCGTTTAAAAAATGCAAGATTATTGAGAATGCATATGTAACGTTTTAGCCGCAGGTGTTTTCGTCTTGTCGGAATATAGATGAGTTTTCTGGATTTGACCGGGTTTTTAAGTACCAGGTTTTTGGAAATCTACCATATTCAAATTAGTGTAATGTTTGGAAGTCTCTGAATATTGTAGGCAGGGTTGCTATTTCGTCCACTTAATTGCAAAAAGTCCGAGACGCCGGAAGAAACTGGATAAAATGGACAAAACTGGACGAAATGGACAAAATGGATGAAATGAAAAATTAACTGATTATACATACATAAATTTATTGTTATGGTGTAGTAATATTAGTATATTATTCTAATGCATTTTATACTATGAATTAATCATTTAATTAAAAATAGAATCATTAGCTTTAGAATTTTAAAAATCTAAAAAAAAATAATAATAATTAAACATTGGTGCAGGTAGTTTTAGATCATAATTTGCTTAAAAGTAATGAAATTTAACAATGTGAATAAGCTATTGGACATGATTAGAGTATTATATACAATAATAGAAAATAAACTTAATGAGAAAGTCAAATGAAATGCTTGGAGACATACATACAAAAACAAAAAAAACAAAAAAAAAAACAATTAATAGACTAAAAATATTTTAATAACTGTTATATTTTTCGAGTTTTTATTGATGTCACCCCATAATAAAATATTTATGTACTCAGCATATTTTATGGATATGTTAATGTCATACAAATGAAGAAAAATTACTACTTCAGTAGGGTTGTGGGAACTCTGAACAGTGTACCGGAAGAGGCTATAATAGGCAAGAGGGTAGATAGCTTTAAAAGGGCCATTAATCTTCATTAGGGATTAATAAATTGACTAGGAACAGCCTAGTCAGAGCCTGTTGCTGATCATCACATTTGTATTGCAAGAACAGATTTCACTTCATGCCAACATTTCTTTTATTAATATCAAGCGGTTTTTTTTTCTCCTTTTTAATATGATTTTTAATGTTTTGAAACTCCAACCTTTAAAAACTTTTTATTTCTGCTTTTTTAATTTTATAAATGCACTTATTACGGGCAATAAAACTCCATATCACAGATAAACAGCTTAAAATTTACAGCTGATGTGCTTGTTTTATAAATGCTATTGCATGCATTATAATTTATTTTAACACTCATTTGATTTATTAACACACTTACATAAACTTCAACTGATCTTACTTTTTTCATTTTCACTTAAAAATATTTTACAATCAATTGTTAATATACATATTTATGTATGCTATTTTTATATTAAAATATTATTTGAATAGGAAAAATCTATATAATTATTTATTATTTTCAAACTTCAAATTTTTAACTCAAAACTTTCAGTTTACTGATGAAGTGGACAAAATGGACAAAATGACATTTTGTCCGGACCGGTTTTTTCCTGCGGTTTTTTCCGGGGTGGACAAAATAGGACAACCCTGGCGTAAGTGTTGATGGTATATGAATCCAAGTTTGCAACAGTTACTCATTAAAGTCTGGCTTCAAAATTCACATTGTGTGTATTTAATGTATAGTTTTCACTAGTGCCGTACCAAGTAGCACTTAGTTCGAGTATCGAGTATCGCAGTTCGAGTACGCAGTCACAATTTTTCTTAAGTAAATATTTTAAATGAGTAGTAATGAAAATATTTAAATTTTAATATTCTTTATGCTTTTATTAGTGACTTAATATTTAAATTTTTAAACGATGTACTTTAAATTCGGATGTACTCTGCTTATAGGTTTAGTGCACAAATTAAACAACATGGATATTCTAGATATCTATGAACTATCTAAATAGCTATCTCTCATAGCAATCTAACCACTGTAATCGACATAAAATGCATATCTCTCGCAAATCTATAATAACCGTTATTAGACATCTTATCACAGCCAAGAGAGATATGAATATCCAGACCTCCCTTGGATGTATTTAAAGTGCACCCTTTCTGACTTCTGGTGGATATAGACTTGGATATGTAGATAAAGCATAGATAACTAGTAGATTTGGTAATCAGGGGTCGGAGTAGTGATTTCAAAAATTTTAGAACACAATTTTGATAATATTTTAGGACATTTTTAGGACAACAAATATCAAGTTTTTATAACTTAAATGTAATTTATACGCCTGATTTTTGTAGTGGGGTCGAAAAACGTTTTAAATTCAATCATGAAAACTACAATTGAATGCATTCAATCTTTTATTCTTCAACCCAATGACACATTTTGAAGTAGAAATATTTTATCTTATGATTTGATTCGGGGTTAATCTAAACAGGCAATTTAAAAGAAAATCTTCTACTTAATTTGACTTTATAACAAGTACATAAATGAAGATTTTATTACAGAAATAGACTTTTTGTCTCCCGCTGCTTTAGATTTCATAAACTTTAAGAATATACTTTTAATAAGTTCGTTCAATTTTATGTATAAAAAATGAACAACTGGGCTTTCTTTCTGTAAAAATAGTACATATTTTTTTAGCAGGTCAGAGAGAAATGAGACAAAATGTAAGTGTACAAGTGTAAATGGATCTTTTGATGAACTCGAAATTCTATTATATCTATCTGAATTGCCACCTTCGTACGGAACAGAAATACATTTTAAGAAATAATGTTCAATAACTAAACACTGCTTAATCAGTCGATCACATGCAGGGCAAAGAGTTAACCACCTAGTTTCAAAAAAGACATGATCAGGCAAAGCTTAAGCAATTCAACTTGCAAGGAATGAAAATTCCCTCATGTTGGTGATAAATTAAACCATTGTTGACGTCTAATGCAAAATTGTCTATGTTGAGCAAAAGTTATTCACTCCATTGTGCATAACATTAAACACAATTTGCAAACAATGAGTTCCTATGTTAACCAGATTAGGGAGCGACATCTCCGCTAACATGGTTCACATATTTTTCATTTCTTTTCAAAGGGGAAAAATAAACGAGCTGATGTGTGCGCATCACATGACTTCCTTTTACTCCAATTCAATGCCATTTTTCCATTATTGGCAATTTTAATGTGATTCAATAGTTTACTCTCTAAATATCACCACCAGTGGCCAAATTGAAACCAGATTTAAAAAAAAAAAACAAAAAAAAAACGCCAAATTGGCAACAAAACTTGGCGACCAAAAGACTGGCGATATATCGCCAAGTGTGCGCCAAATTATAGCACCACTTGAGTATCCATCGAAATTAACAATGATTTCCCCTCAAAAAGGGACAAAAGACCCCTTTAGAAACACCTGAATGCAACAAAAAGGGGAGGTGCACAACTAGATCCCACTAGGAGTCTACGTACCAAATTTCAATTTTCTAGGAGATATCGTTCTTGAGTTATGCGACATACATACGCATATCCGCACATACATACAGACGTACATACGGACGTCACGAGAAAAGTCGTTGTAATTAACTCGGAGAAAGTCAAAATGGATATTTCGGCTTTCTTAGGCACTTATCCGCGTGTGGTCGGGTTGAAAAAAAAAAAACTCAACATTAACTCGGGGGTGAGCAAAATGGAAATTAAGGCCGAATTCTGAGTGAAAATTGTTTCGCGAATGCAATACTTCCTTTTTTGTAAAAGGAAGTAAAAATATCAGATCATATTCCCATCCTCTAACTCTTTTTCTGAGACGTCTGCTGCGCAGCTGTTTATATTTTCTTTATTCTTTATTATGTTATTTTTATACCTTTTTTGCAGAACAGGAATGACTGCAAGAGTTAAAAAGTGTAGATAAAGCAATCAGCTTTATATTGAGCATATGTTATTGTTAGATTCACCCCCCCCCCCCCCCTATCTTCTCCAGAAAAGGGGCAATAGCAGCATAGGTTTTTCCTTTTTTTTTTCTTTTTTAGAGAAAGTTTCTTAGGGTCTAGCAAGTTCATTTTATCCTGCAATATAGGCATATCATCATAAAAAGTTTAATTTTTAGGTTAAATTTTCTTTTTCTGCGCAAATATGGAATAAAAAAATGAAAATTTGTAAGAATTTTAGGGCAAAACTCAAATTTTTTTTGAAATTTTAGGAGTTTTAGGACAACTCCTATCCTTGTAATATCTACTTTCTTTATTCAATGGATTTCTCATAGATTGTTTTTGGATTTGATTGATTGTCTGGGGCTGGGCATATACATCGAAATAAGTACACATTAAACTTATTATGTATTCTTCTCTCTCTAGAATGAAGCATTTCAGTGGCGCCGACTCCATAGGTCTTGAGGGGGCCCGAGCACCCTCAATAGTTTGTTTTGGGGGGCAGAGCCCCCTCAATAATTTAAGAACATTATTTTTCATATTATGGTTTCTAAAATCACAAAATTATGTCGGTATTTTTTACTTTCCTTGTTTGAAGATAGTTACATTGTAAAATACATTCAGTAATGAATTAAAACAAATAACTATTGTGGTAGTAAGCAGGTTAATTGAAAATGAGTGGTGTGAATAATAATAGTGTTACGGTGCTGAGAGCACTCATAGAATTTGTCCCAGTGCGCGAACCTGCGGGTGAAGTCTGTCGCCGGCGGCGCTCTCATCTAAGTGTTGCTAATCTGGAAAAAATATATCAGGATTTGATTTGTACATGGAAGGCGTGATAGTTTTCTTCAGTTATTAGAGTTAATAAAGTAATCTGTATTAACTTTTCTAACTCTATTAAAGCATTAATTTTGAGACATTATTTTTATTTAATGAACTCAGCCTTATTCAAAGCAAGCTTAAATTAATTATTTCACTTACAGCAATCAAAGTGCGACAGCAATCTTTTATGCTTCATTCTTTTAATGATAGTTTAGATTTATTTAAATATCATTTCAATCTTTTCAGTGCTATATATTCATTGCTTTGTAATAGACTAAAAGCATAATTATTACTGTAAATTAAATTAGCTTTTTACGA
Organism: Uloborus diversus; assembly: GCF_026930045.1. Classification (NCBI taxonomy): domain Eukaryota; kingdom Metazoa; phylum Arthropoda; class Arachnida; order Araneae; family Uloboridae; genus Uloborus; species Uloborus diversus. The sequence goes on along the minus strand of NC_072732.1, from coordinate 107,783,139 downwards.
AAATACCATGCCTGTTTTTTTTTCAAAGCCAAAAAATGTGTCGGCTTGTCGAGTTTCTCAGAGTATCGATTTACCGAGAGTCGAGTTTTTGGGGTTTTAATGTTGATCATATGACTCTAAAATGCTTAAAAAGCTTTAAAACTCACTATTTTTTATCTCAAATTTAGAAAATTTCCCCTGGCAAGGCCCCCGTTATGGCTACCTTCCCCATAAAGTTGTTATAAATCGGTGCCACTGGGAGTGCTTTTCCATGCAAGTCAAGTGCACTTACCTTGTATAGTGCTATAGCCTAGCTATGGCACAACACGGCTCCCACAAAATGGAACAGTAAAATTGTCCCTCACTTAAGGCAAGTGACATGATCTAATTGAAGAGAAAATTTGTGCACCAATTTTTAGATTGTTTTACTTTGAAAACGCCATGTCACATATTGTTTGTTTGTGTAAATTATACACGGGGAGGGGGGGAGGGCTCCGTTCTTTAACATACTCTCTAGACCCCGGTGACATCCGGCCCCCCCCCCCAATAATTTTTCCAAGTCGGCGCCCCTGAAGCATTTTGATTTCTATGGAACCTTACACCTATTTTAACACTACTATTAAGTAAACTTGCCAGACGTCCCGGTTTTCGGACAAAATCCTGGTGTCCTGGCCGGTTTACTTCACGGAAAAAGATAAATTTGATTACAAATGACCAGAAGGGTCTAAAAATAATTAACTGTGAAGGATCATTTAGGATAATTAGTTTATCATTTGTAACTTTGACTTGTAAAATTAATACCGGATTAGCTTGTGAGAATTTTTACAACAAGATTAAAATAAAAAAATACGGTCTCAAAAAAGTCCTATAAAATGAACAATTTATCTAAATACTGTTCAATTTCTTTTTCCTTATTCAAAGTTTTTTCTAACTAAAAGAAATTGTAAATATTTACATCTAAGCAGTCAAATGTTCAAATTTTAATTGCTTATGTCATTTTTTATTACTCCTGTTTTAGGTTCATAATTAGTAATCATTTATTCATATTATAGAGAAAAAAACTGCTCTTGAACACTGCAAAAATCAGCTACATGGGTGCACCCATTTGAATGCTAGAGACGGGGGGGGGGGGACATTCTGGTGGTCCCGTTTGAACGTTTCAGAAATCTGCCAAGCCAACTATTAAGTCTTAACTTTAGCGGATTTGATTTACAGTTACTCATTTCAAAGCGGTTAATCCAAACAAATTGGAAGATATAGTTGTCTATGAGGCACTAATGCTAATGCATCTTTTCTATAATTGCCTGATAATACATCATAAGTTTTGGTTTTACAAAAAAATAATAAATTTTCTTTGTAGAATAAGTAGATAAAATGGATGTTACTATTAGTGTGAACCTGATAACCTAGATCTAGCAATATTTAGACATAAAAAGAAATGAAAAACTTCTGAAGTTCTGAAGAATATCAGTAAACAATTCCCTCAAAGACTCAGAACTACTACTACAAACTGGGTGCACTTGACACCCTCAGAGACCAGCCGCATCTACCAATTGCTCGGTTTATCGGTTTTAAATGCTCAGATAAATCTGAGCAAGTGGGTCTCTGAGGAACTTTATTTAAATATATAAAAAATTACATTATTATCTTACAATTTTGATTTGCTCTTGACAAAAATTTTGGTAATTAACATCAATACATGTAATAAAGTAGACAAAAACAATGCATAAAACTTTACAATGATACAATAAAACATAAACGACACTAGAGAGTTGTTGCTTTACAGAAGATAACGTGTTAAAGTGCAGAAAAAAAACTAAATTTAAACGATAATAACTATTTAAAAAATAAATAAATGAATAAATAAAAAATGTGTATTAGTCAACGCCTTGAAACGTGAAGCCTTCATTAGCCAAGAGACTGAAAATCGAGTTGAGTCTGATGCGGGTATGATGTTGTGAAAAGGCGATTAATATGTTTTTATTGAATGAAAGACTATGATTACGTCTGATATGCAAATGCGATGTTAGTGAGCAGAAGAAAATGTAATGTTCCGAAAACACAAACTGGGTGCAAATAGGTGTACCGAGCTTTTCAGTATACCAAAGTACGGAATATGTACAATTTGAACCAAAAGATGGTACAGGTAGTAAAGATACTACCTGTAACATAAAACACCACCAACAAGATTTTTTTTTTCACTGCGGCACAAACATAGTTTTTTTAAAGGAGGATTTTTGGAAACAGTCATTTAAAATATGTTTTTTCATGGTAGCAGATAAAACGTTTCTTTTCCTTCCAACTTCTTGCTGCTCATTTATAAATTTTGTACAAGAAAATAGAGCTATTAAGGGGCGTTTGCATATTTCAGTTGTTTTGTCATATCACTTTATAAAACCGAAAGAAAGGGGAACATGGGGCAAAGTAAAATAGCGGGCAAAGTGAAATGGTGAAATATTTAATCTACTTTTAGCTCCACCTATCTGGTATTATTTTAACTACGTACTACCATATGTAGTCTAATCCAGTCAGGAAAAAATGCCGCCAAAGATTAAAGCATTTGGAAATGCAGGCAATTTTAAAAAATTGATACTCATATTGTAATATTTTGTTGTAAGCCAAAAATTATTTTTGTTACTATAAAATGATAAAGTTCTTGCTATTAACACTTAAAATATTTATTGAAATCTCCTAATATTCAATGCAGTAGTAATTTAGTTTAAGCTTATTTGTGTTTTAAATAAATTGTACAATTAGTCAAGTACATACGGGGCAAAGTGGATGGGGCAAAGTGAAATAGTTTATTTCATTTACTCACTCAATCATTTATATTAATCACTTACGTTTTCATTCATTAATTAATTCATTTACATTCCTTCACTCAGTAATTCACTTATTTATTCATTCATTCACTTATTTTCTTATTCATTCATTCTTTTACTCCCTCATTTATATTTCTTCCTATATTAATTGATTTGTTCATTTACTTATTCGTTTATTGTTTCATTATCTTTTCAATTATTCATTCAACCTTTCAAAAATATGTTTTATAATCGAATAGAAAATATTTCATTAAAAAAATATTTTATTTTTCACTTTGCTCCATGAAAAAAAAAAGTGAAATTTTTCCACTTTTTTTGGAAGACTCAAATTTACTACCAAAAATTGAAAGTACTGTTTCAACGCAAGTTTTACTGTAAAATACAATGTTCTTTCTCTTTGTACTGTAATTTTCAAAACAAATCTCCTATTTCTTCATTTTGAAAAAATCCAGTCATCTTAACCATTTCACTTTGCCCCACATTCCCCAACATGACCCTTAACTACCACAAGAAAAGAGCGAACAAGAATTATTCCGTCACATGAACCTAATTATTTCAATTATTTCCAACATACTACAGAAATGTATTCGGACTGCGATTCTCAACCGGTAATCCTGCGAACCAGTACCGTTCCGCAGAAAAAAATGACCTGTTCTCAAAGATTTTTACTCGTTCACGAAAAAAGAAAAAAAAAATCCTTACAAAAAAAAGGGGGGGGGGGCACCATCATAATAATGCTATGCCATATCTTTTACATGTGTTTTGTGATTATTTTTAATAGTTTTCCATGTTTTTTGCTTAATACTCATGCATAATTATACAACGATAATTACGAGTACTAATATTTTTCTTAACAGTCAAATATTTTTCGCAACAGTTCTTTAACAGCAAGGAAAATTTCATTAATGTTAATTTATTATGATAATTATTTTGTCAAAAAAAAAGGAAAAAATCCTCAGCCGTTCACAAAATCTTTTCTCAAGTGTTTAATGGATTACGAAACGTAAGTCTTACGTTCCGAAAAAATAAAGGGAAGGAGGGATGAGAACCTCACGGGTTGGTAAAACATCATATGGTTTTAAAGGTTTGCAAATTAAAGTTTTTGAGCAATCACATTGATTATTGTTCTCACTTGATGGTTTTGATGTTTTGTGATTTTATTTCCCCCCCGCTTCCCTCTGCAGCACCACCGTCGACCGAACTCACGATGCTGCGAAAACAGTCTCCAGGTTGCGTCCATATCCTACACCCGCGCATACATACACACACCTACACACACATACATACATACACACATATATATATATATACATACACATCTACACACACATACTTACACACACACACTTACACACACACTCCTACACACACACGCATAGCTACACACTCACACACATACACACACCTACACACACAGACAAATACACACACACACATGCCTGTACACAGACACACTCGTGATTGCGAAAAACATAATTTGAATTCCAGATGTCAAAATTCAAATTAATTTTTATTTTTTTTTTGCAAAAAAAAAAAAAAACACTGGTTTGCTAGCTTTTTTAAAAGGTTGAGAAACGCTGCATGGAGCATTCGAATAATTCTTGTTAACTTGAAAAAAATTGTCAGTTCCTGATTTTTTTTTTTTTTTAAACTAGAAAACCGCTCGTTCAGGTATGACGGGTGAAAGTTGCTTCCACATTTGAACGAAGCAATTGCCTGTTTGGTAATGCATTTTGCTAGTTGAAATTTTAACCCTAACTCCAGTGGATTAACACTAAACTCCAGTAGATAACGTTCATTGCTGACCACTTTTTCATTTCTTCATTCTTCTAAAAATTCAGTCTTACCAGTAAAACAGTTAAGTTGCCGAAAAAACAGCCTTGTCAAAATAAAGTATTTCCCTGCATATCAAACATTACCAAAAATTATTATCAAATTATCATGCCGTGACGCGAGTTTCATTGTTGTCAGGAGCGTTACTCGATCATTCGCTGTTATATTCAGGAGGATATACGACGGAAAAAGAATAACAATAAAAAAAAGAAAGAAAGAAAAGAAAGATAACCTCACTTTTGCAACGTGAAAGTAGAATTCTTTTTTAAATGCGAATTATATCGTGAACGTGAAATATTAAAGTAGCTTTAGGTAAAAAGTGGTATTTGTATATTCTGTATAATTGCTAAAAACATTTGATTGTAACTGACAAAAAGGAGTAGCTGCTACCCCTTTGTTTCTTAGCAGTAACGTAGATACAACTTTTATATTTCATTAACACAGTATTTAATGACCTTGACATTGTAGCAGAATACTAGATATGGACCGATAAGAGAAATTAATAGGACATTACATAAATATTCATGAAAAAATTCAAAATTTTCTATTTAAGTGTTTATTTAAAACGCTAATTTCTAATAATGAAATGTACGTAAAAATTTTACGGCAAGAAATAGATATGACTATTAAATAGTCATATCTAATTATTTTCTAAAAGAAAAAAAATGCATTTCATCCTACAACTTGTTACACTTTTGTTTAAGCATCGTCTGCCATCAAAACTATCTTCGCGCTCAGCAAATGAATCTAGGAATGAAATATTATTATATAAATAAATGGTCATATAAAAATGTAACTTTTTGAATTTATGTATTCAGGTTTGTTTTCAAATTCTCTAAAATATAATGTTTATAAAATATTTATGCATTCATTTCAGCCAAAATTTGATTTTATACCTTTCTCTCCTCGATATTTTTAAAAAATTAAATACTGTCTGATGTCGTCAACATTAACTTACACGCTGAGTTAATGAACATAGAGAACAAAATATTTCTCCAATTTTCCCTTTCCTAATGTCAGAAATTTAGAAGATGGTGTTTTCTGAAAAGCAGATACATTAGATTTGTGTCAAACAAATAAAACGACAACCCAGTCTCTTAGTCCAAATAAAGATGATTTCAGTATTATTTAGTAATCACTTACTGTGAATATGAAAACGTTATTGAAGAAAATGTTTGTTGTAACTAAATTCATTAATTTTAATTAAAGATTTTTCAAAAATACGCACTTGCGTAGGTTAGTGTTAGACCATTTATTTACGTCCAATAAATTAAGTCACAAATCAAAGGAACGAATTGTAAAACTTTTATCATGTATTTATCAATTTGAACTCCACTGCAGATACCACATCCATGCTTAACACGAGGGGGCGCTATACACTAAAGCAGTGCTCAATTTAAAAAAAAGAACCGAATAAATCGATTTTCTTTTGAACAACCGCCGCAATGTTGGGTGTTTGTTCATTTTCGCCAAAAGTGGTGAAATAAATTCTCAAAATGATGCAAGTTTGAAAGTTATGGCATTGTCACAGAAAGAAACCCTCGAGAAATAATATAGACAGTAGAACCCCGCAAATTCGGACCCCGTTAGTCCGTATAATCCAGATCGCTCGATTTGATCGATTTTTTTTTTTTTTTTTTTTTTTTTTTTTTGGAATTTGAGGAGCGATTGTCAAATTTCCATGTATTTAACCCTCTCACGGGCAAGACCGTATTATGTCGTTGGTTGAGTTCCCTTTGGTAATGCAAATTTTGCATCAGTTTTTTTTTTCCTCGATAAGGAAAAAAATTGGAGGATTAGACTTTAAAAAACAAAGTAAACATGTTTACTGTTCATGCATAATTCTACCGTATTTCCCCGCATTATCCGGCACGCCGCAAAATTCGGGGGTCACCAGAGTTTCAATAACACTTGCATGATCCTTTCCGGCATGCCGAGAAAATCGAGGTTAGGAAAAAATTAATACTATAAAAAACATATGTTCAGATTAAAAATGAATATAAGTTCTATACATCTTATTAGTATTAATAAACAGTTTAATTTTGTAAAAATATTCACTAACTATGTCAATTGTTATTTTAACAAGAAAAATATTGTTTAATAACGAATAATTTCGTAAAAATTAAATTAAAACTGAGGAAGCGAACATTTAAGCAGTAAGTTACCGCCCCTGAACCAGTGCTAAAGAATTTATCATAGCTAATCAATAAATAAAAATTAAATTTACCTCTCTAAAAGAAACCTAAAATAATTTATTTAAAAGAATTATGAACAAATTGCAGTAACGACGATCGCTTCAGAATTGATTACTTTATTGACATATAATTAAATCCATTAATAATGACCTACCATAAATAACAAGCACATATTGCATGCAATACATATTTTTTTAGAAAAAAAGGTTATTTTAGGAATTTGTTTATTTTTTTCCTTACAGTGGTTTGCTTTCTGATTGGAAATGAATCGGGAAATTTACTTTTGTTTTGTTGCGAAAAAAAAACCTCGAATTTTCCGGCATGCCGTTTAAGGCAGATTAATACGGTATCCTTTTACGGTGATTTTCAGTAAGTATGTTTTATTTTATTTATTTATTTATTTTTTTTTTCATTCTCCGGATAATCCGGATTTCCGATATTCCGGATAGGGTCGGATCCCAATTAATCCAAATTATCGGGGTTCTACTGTACATATGATACTTGTTTTGATAAGTGTTGTTCCAAGTCCTGTAAAAATAGAAAGTTTTCTACCACACTATCTATATAGCAATTGAGGTGTCTGAACTTAAGTGAAACTTTGAATACTTAACAAATGAAAATTACTATACGATCAAATAAAATGATATTAAAAAAAAAATCGCTCCTCACCTGCTGACAGTGATGAAATGCTGGCATTAGACTAGACGGGCGAAGGTCACTTGTAACAGCATGGAGTGTATTTTGCAGATTCTGTTCTAATAATGTCGTAGACGAAAAGATGTTTCATTGATGAAGACAGGTACAGTTCCCTGCCTTCAACTAATCCGTTCGCTGAATGTTCGAACTTGTTAAACGAGCGAGAGTTGCCTGAATTTGCGTAGGGGAAGGGAGTTGTAAATTCCCTATGACGTGAGGGAAATTTTGAACAGCGACAGGGATAAATTTGTAGTTCATGCACCGGTGACTTTTCCCATACTGTCATTTTCTCAGAGTTATTTAATTGTTTTCGCATAAAAATGTGTTTAAATAGGTGCAAACGATTGTTATCCTCTGTCATGTCAGCATTACTTGTTTGAAGAGAATATTAATTCAGGCGGGATGTTTTTCCGACAAAAAGATTATTATTTTCGAAATTAAAATGGTTGGTTGTAGTTGAAAGTCTAGACAAAGGGGTATTCAACCTTTTACATTTTGGGTGAACTTTTTATAGTTTATTGAAGGATCCTCTTGATCAAAGAGAAAAAAAAGAAAGGAATAAAAAAAGGTGCCTTTTTTTGTCCTATTTTTTCGTCCTGTCCAAGTTTTGTCCTCCCCAAATGTACAAAACTATTATCGCATCTTTACTTTATCACAATACAAACATTTTAATAAGATAACGAATAGTTGGTACGTTTGTTTTTTCTCGGGTATATCTGTGAATAATAAATATGTGTTTCAATTTTGAAGTACGTGACTTTAACGAAACTTAAGATTTTAACTTTAACTCCTAAAATATTTACTTATACTTGTTTTAAGAATTCGATCTTTTACAAAACTTTATTGAGATTTCGGCGCTTTGAACAAATAACGGTCGCTTTTGGAAGCTTAGTGAAAATTCCGTAATCCAGCTTGAAGGCCTCTGGTTCAAACAAATGTAACTGATAAAAAAATTTTAAAAAAAAAATAGCACTATATTGTTAAATTTCATTTTTTTTCTTCTTTCAATCGTTTATTCATTAGTTTTACATTATCTGCCTTTATAGCAATATATTGTTGAACTTCTAGTGTTATATTTTTTGTTGTACATTTATTCGTTTTACATTATCTGTCCTTATAGCAAATATTGCTGATTTTTTATTGTTATTTTTTTATCGTTTACTTACTTATTTTACATTATTTGCCTTTATAGCAATATATTACTGAATTTCTATTGTTATTTACTCGACGTTAAATCCCGGTTATCACAAATTTGCCATTTCAACTGAGCTTGCACGCGGACTTAACTGATTTCAAAAATCTTGCAAAAAATAATTACAAACACTTTAAATTTGGTAATAAATATGAGATAGCAACAGATAAAAATTAGAAATCACAAAGTTTTCTCTAATTTAGTTTTTAGACCTCGGTAAAGATTGAATTTCGCGTCTTAATTATTAATGAATTCGGTGTCTGATTTTTCTGTTCTTTTTCAGGACCAAATTTTTAACCTCAGAAGAGCGTACTAGAATTGCAGCATCACTTCTAATACAAAGCCGAACCCTCAACCTAAATAAAAATGTATAATACTAAGTTGTTTACACCTAACGTAAAATATCCGCAAAAGACGGATTTCTGTACTAATATTCCAATCATTTTTGAAGTACACAACGTGTTTTACATTTATGTTAAATAAATGTTTCCAAACTAGTAAATATTGAAGTGTCATTTTTCTCTTAAGATTATCAGTTGTTCATATCCGTAGTTTCATATAATATATCACGAAATCGCTGTGAAAATATTCTAATCGCATTCATTAATTGGTGGGACTCTCGCTCAGTCTAAATATAAACAAGCAACACGAAATCTTAAAACAGAAAGCCCAAAAAGCTAAGTCCGAGCGCAAGCGCAGTTGAAATGGCAAATTTGTGATAACCGGGATTTAACGTCTAATTTTTGACTTTCTATTGTTATTTTTACTTCCTTTTACAAAAAAGGAAGCATTGTATTCGCGAAAAAAATTTCACTCAAAAATCGACCTTAATTTCCATTTTACTCACCCCCGAATGAATATTGAGTCCCCCCCCCCCCCCCCGACTCGACCACACGTGAATAAGTGCCTAAGAACGTATAGACACGCGAAATATCCATAATAACGATTCCCGAGTTAATTACAACGAATCGTCTCCTGACGTCTGTATGTACGTATATTTATGCATGTGCGGATGTGCGTATGTATGTCGCATAACTCAAGAAGGGTAAGTCCTAGAAAGTTGAAATTTGGTACGTAGACTCCTAGTGGGGCCTAGTTGTGCACCTCCCCTTTTAGTTGCATTCAGGTGTTTCTAAAGGGGTCTTTTGCCCCTTTTTGGGGAGAAATCATTGTTAATTTCCATGTAAACTCATTAAAGCAATTTTTGAAGTCGATTCTATTTATTATGCAATTCCTTTCATTTTAACCGGAGATTTTAATATTAATTTTGCTTCTGATCGAGCTAAAAATTTAGTATAGTTAGATTACAATTACAAATGATTAATTAGCCAGAAAAAAATTATTAAATAAAAACAAAAAACCCGACTGCGTAAAAACCAAAAAAAAAAACTAAAAAGAAAAATGTATAAGCCCAGTAGTTTAGAATGTTATTAAGTACTATTGAATAACTACACCGTTGAAATACTTTTATTACCGTACACAGATAAGACAAATCATAAATTAAAAAGCAGAATAGAAGGATCAACAAACTACTGGACTTATATATTTTTCTTTTTAGTTTTTTTTTTTTTTTGGTTTTTACGCAGTCGGGTTTTTTATTTTTATTTAATAATTTTTTATTTGACACTTTTTAATTAATTTTCATTGACTTAGTTATTATGATTATGATACGGTACATTTCGCAATCTTGTCATTTCATTGAGAGAGTTTGTTTGTATCGTGAGGTCTATTTAGTAACTTGCGGGGGTCTAAACTAGAGATAATTAGTCCCTCTAGGGACCTAACTTCGCTTAAAGCTACATGTGCTTCGCCTTCGGCAAAAATGCGCGAACTTAAGTCAACCACAGCACAGCTATATAAACAGCCTGTATAAGTCATGATGACACGAAATCGGAAACGTCCCCCCCCCCCCCCCCGTCAGTCAAATCTTTCTCGCAAAACTAAAAAAGCCTATCGAGAAAGCACACGTTGCGAAACTCAGTCCCTTGAATCAAGGCAAAAACAAATGCTACATGTTAGAGATGAAAATCGAGTTAGTAGACTTTCTTTCTTTTGGTGCTTATTGCACGGGTTTATTTTGATGAGGACTACAATCTGAGTGTCTTGCCTTCGTTACGCATATAATATACATTTTATTACAGTACAGAATACAAATAAAGAACACATGAAAGAATTCACATCAGAAAGAGGGGAAAGTACATCCGGAGCGAGGGTGTCTTGACCCACCGCCTCAAGTGGGAGAAGCAATCGATTAAACCATTCGGCCACTAAGATCCCAATTGGTAGACTTAGTAAACAAAAAAAATTCAGGCAGCGAAAACTACCTGCATTTGTCACACGCAGGTAGCATGTGACACAGTGTGCAACACCAAACGTGCGCCGATCCCGAACTGCAAATATTTTGTCAACTGGTTGTTGATATGGTGAATTTTCATTACTGTCATGTGTTTAGTGACATTCCCAAGGTTAAGACAAATCGATTGACGTAAGAATTACCAAAATTGACCAAGGCGTTTAGCCCCTAGAACGCCACATAGAAACGGACATTCATACATAGACTGATAAACACATTACCCTCCTTTGCGTCGCGCATGCACAGTCGGGTAAAAAGCCACTACAAGTCACAGAACTGCACTTGATGCAGTCTTTGCAAGATTTTTAGATAACATACAATGCAAAAATTTCGTTGCTTATTATAGCTACCATAAGCCAATTGTTACTTTCATAGGATTAAACAGAGCTGCCAACTGTTACTAAAAAATCGTAGTTTCTACGAATTACAGCTTTAAACTACGACGCTACAAAAATGGGTCCAAAAACTACGATTTTCTGCTTTTTTTTTTTAATTTATAATCCCAAGAACACACACACACACACACAAAAAAAAAATAAGAATCATAAACTGCATGAAAACTAAACCGGCAGCACACGTGTAGAAGTTTGATTTTCTGAACTGACCGGTTTAGTTTTCATGCAAAAAAAAGGTATGGGTACTTCGGCAAAAAAAAAGCGGAAAAACTGCCAAAAATATCGTGAAGAACATAAAAGCACTTGGCCATTCTTTATTTCATCTTTAAGGACGGGTCATGTAAGATGCACTATTTGCAATAGCGATTTTTCAGTTGAACATGGTGGTCGTGATGGTTGCCGTAAGCATGTTACTTCAAGAAGACATGCTGACCGGGTGAAAGGTACAGCTAATAATCAAGAATTTATCATCTTAAAGTATTCAGTATAAAATCTTTCATTCCGTATTGATATTTTCTGTACCATATTTGAAATTCATTGAGTGTCATTATTTTGTTCATTATGCTGTTGACAATTCATCACTGTTTGATTCTGAAGCAGCGACCACGCCCTCCTCCCCCGCAAAATGCAGCTACGATTTTGGATTTTCAAAGGTTGGCAGCTCTGGGATTAAGTAATGATAATAATTTAACCCTATGAAAGTTATCTGCCAAGCGTCCCGTGAAGCACTTTTTTTTTAACAGTGTATGAGGCATAACATCTAACTATGCGAATCCAAAAGAAAGAAAAAAACAACTTAAGGTTGAAGTACGAGCACGATTCATAAGATCCAAGGCTTCACTCGATGCGCGTCTTATCTGGCTCAGTCATTTCTCAAGAGATCAAAGGCGCCGACTTGCCCGCAAGAGTGCGTTGTAGTATAACCGGGCGATCCTTTGTTTACATTAGTTAGCGTATTATGCGCATTATTTCTGCTGCTAAACGGGACGTATTTTCTATCTTTAACGTAAAATTTCATAGATATCTTTAACCGATGTAGTACAGGGCGAATTGATGCCGGAACGGCGAATCAGTTCTGTTTTTCAGGGGAATTTTTTGTTTTTTCTTCTTTTCAGGTGAAGCTGGTCCCAACTCAGGATTCAACTATTTCTCATTGGCGTTCACTTCTGGGAAAATGCATCCCTGAAGCACAGGGGACTCCAAAGCATTGTGGGCTTGGACCTCACTTTTAGTAAATTAGGCCCAGGGATTACTTATAAAGTTTTTGAGACATTTAATGTGAGTTGATATCGAGAAGGGTTCAAACATTACTCTTTTTCTAAATTTCAAAAAAAAACAAAAATGTCTGAGAAGGAAACCTTGCTGTTTATAAATTACGTAGTATTTTACTGCATATTTAAAGGAGGTATTTAATGGCGCAATCGTCTAGATTTAGACAAAATTGTTTTATTCTCACCATATCGGTAAGACTGCAATACATTTTTTCTCTTTTGATATTATTTCGTTATAGGTACGTCGCTTGGCTTAGTGAGTTTTCTCTTCACCTTGACGAAATACGATGTCTAAATAAATTAGACCATCGAAAACATTTAAAGTTTTATCACATATATATAGTTTTATTACCTATATATTTATTATAAGTTTCAATAATCCTCCCAGTAAATGAAACCATCCAGGAAACGGCATTAAAAGTTTCAGTAAAATAATTTTAAAAATCCGTTGAATAAACTATATTTGACAACAATAAAAGCTTCATTTTATTGAAACCAAAAAACCAAATACGGGGGCAAGAAATAAAATGAAAAATAATCGCCAAGATTTGAAATACATCGTGACGCACACATATGTAATCTAAAGCCCTGGATCGAGGGCTTTAATGTAATCCTTTGGCATCACAAAATTTTACAGCATTATATTTCTTGCCATTTAATATTCACATTAGGGCCGTGGTAGCCCGATCGGTAGAGTGTCGGATTTGGGGCCGGAGGGTCCTGAGTTCGAACCTCGATGGTCGAAGATCCACGGTCGTCATTAAAGGGGACTGGGCGACGTTAAATATGCTCGTGGTCTCAATGTCCTCCAAGTGAAACGATACCTCTGGGGGTGCTAGCACCAGGTAGCTATTAGCTCCTGGTCTAATTCTAAATTCTCATTAACTGTTCGATCCGATGATGGTGCTGCCATCTATCGGTATAAAAAATAATGGAGGCAAGTCACTTAGTATGCAGTCCTCGACATAAATACAGTTGTAGTCAGTTGTGACTCGGAATCGAATATTCACATTAAAATCAATGGAGAATTATCTCCTCGCGGAACATGAGAAGTTGGCAAAAAAATTTTCTGCTGCTAAAATTACTGCCGCCAATGTTTGTTCTTCTGATACTTTGATGGAACTTTTATTGTTTTAAAATTAATTGATACATTTATTTGGCGAATTATTTTACACTTTAATTGATCTTTGGCTGAATACAGTAACGTGGTAGCTTCCTAATACTGTTTAGTTTTGATTTAGAGGATTACTTAATAGCTTAATTTAATTTTCCAATACATTTTTTTTTCATTTTAATGTCACTTTTTATGCTACTTAATGACTTTTTTTTTTTTTTTCGAAATTTGATTTTTAGCAAATAATTCAAAAGTTTGTGGAACTTTTTAAATTTTTTTTGTTGCATAATTTATTTATGCGGCGAAATTTCTCCCGTTTAAATTTCCTCACAATGCGTAAACATTGGAATACCGTTTACCTTTTTAACAGATTTGTTTTTATTTTTCAACTGTTATTATTTTTATTTATTTATTTTTTCAACAAGCAAAAGTTTTATTCTAAAAAAATTAGAAGGAATTTTTATTATTATTTTTTCAAAGGCTGGAATGTACGTTTATTAAAATCTTTAAATGAAAAGCTACCATCTTATCCTTTTTTTGCAATTTTTATGGGCATGTTCATTCTGGTGAATTCATTATTGTTTCAATGTACTTTTAAATGATTTCAATTTCTTGTTTTTTAACATACAACGTACTCCTTAATGATATAAATTGTGATGTATAATGATCGATGCTAACGATCAGGTTCATGGCAAAGTTTTAATTAGATATGTTTTCTTCTTAACTTTCTTTAAAATAATTGTATCTCTATGTATTTTTTGTGCATTTTATTAGTTCTTATTACGAAATAAAATAAAGATGTCAAATTCAGCTATTCACCATTTTCAAAATACGTCTTTAAAAAAAAAACTAATTTTGAATTAAACTTTAAAGTAAGAAAAAGAATTACTAAAAGCTTTTTGGATGTTTCCATAAATATATTTATCAACTAGGAAAAATATCCGGCGTTGCCTGGGTTAGTAATAATTATGAGAAACAATTGCTACTTACATTTATTTTCTCTTTTAACTGACAAATATATTTATCAGTTGTGCTTGATGAAGCATATATAATTAATTTTTGCATATAATAAAACTAAAAAAATATTTTTTCTTGATACAAATTATGGAGCATAGTTCATATGTTTAACAAACAGTATGGTTTCGTCCATAAGGTGTAATGTTTAATTTTATAATATTACGCATAATTTCATTCAAAACCAATTTCCAATATTTGTTTTTTATTAATTGGAAGCAGAAATTACCCCCCCCCCCCTCCACCCCCCAAAAAGAACTAAAAAAAAAACAATATTTCCAAAACATTTTATTCACATACGTTTTCAAACAGAAAACTTCTTTTTAATTTCATTTGAATTGTTATCTAATGAATAAATTGCAATAAATGCTAACTCCTATTTATATTTATTGAAGGTTTGCAGTTACATTACTCAAATAATTTTGAAATGCTTCATTGCGAAAAGTTGGAATAGTTTATCACAAAATTTTTTCATACACGGAATTTACATTGATTTAACTAGATAAACATCTTTCTCAGCTTGTATTCATTTTTGTTGCAAAACTTAATTTTTCTTGAAAACAAAGTTTCACCTTTTTTCACTTTTTACCTAAAATATCTTTACAAACACTTTTCTTCAGGAAGAAAAAATCCGCTTTTAAATTAACTCAAATACTTTTCAACTCAATTTTGAATACCCATTTTCTTTAAAAATAAACTTATCTGATGTTTATATAGTTAAAAATTGCCCCAAAATCCAACAGATGTCGCTGGAGTCTGACCGGGTTCCGGGTTTTTGTTTGATTGATTGATTTCATACTACAACTTTTATTGAAATGACTGAGCCTGATAAGACGCGTATCAAGTGAATCCTTGATAAGGTCAAACTTTAAGGCTTCCTTTTTACTTCATTTTACAAAAAGGAAGTATTGTATTCGCGAAAAAAAATTTCACTAAAAAATCAGCCTTAATTTCCATTTTGCTCACCCCAAAATGAATGTTGAGGTTTTTTTTCGACCCGACCACACATACATATGTACCTAAGGACGTATAGACGCCCGAAATATATATTTTGCAGTTTCCCGAGTAAATTACAACGAGTTTTCTCGTGACGTCTGTATGTACGTAGGTATGTGCGTATGTCCGTATGTGTGTATGTATGTCGCATAACTCAAGAACGGTGTGCTCTAGAAAGTTGAAATTTGGTACGTAGACTCCTAGTGGGTCTAGTTGTGCACCTTCCGTTTTGGTTGCAGTAGGGTGTTTCTAAAGGGGTCTTTTGCACCTTTTAGGAGGGAATTCATTGTTAATTTCAATGCAAACTCAAGTGGTGTTACAATTTGGCGGACAATTGGCGATTTATCGCCAGTCTTTTGGTCGCCAAATTCGCCACAAATTTGGCGATTATTTATTTAGTTATTTATTTATTTTTTAAATCTGGTTTCAATGTGACCATTTGTTGGTGATATTTAGAGAGTTAAGTCTTGAATCACATTAAAATTGCAATAATGGAGAAATAACATTAAATTGGTGTAAAAGGAAGCCATGTGATGCACACATCAGCTCGTTTTTCTGAAGGAAAGGGGGAAGAAAAAAGAAAAAGAGTGTAGACATTTTAGTAAAAATGTCTTCCAACTCCATGCAGCTAATAATCAGCTTTGGGATCGCGTGTGACGTATTTTTCAGCAACAAGAGGGTTAACAAAATTCATTGTCAGAAGTTTTAACACAACTTCTGTCAAGTGTTCAAAACTAACTTTTAAAACCTATTTCTAATCTGCACTCTTTTCACAATAAAACTATAAATGAGCAACTGTCCTCAAAACATATTTTTTCTAAAGCTTATTGAAAAACAAGACATTGAAACAAAAGAGTAAAATTGTGTTTTGAAAGAAACAACTATAACATCTTCCGGCATTTTTTAATAAAACTGATGTGTATCAAAGTAGAAATTTCTATAAGTAGGTGAAGACATATTATGTAGAAGATTACGATTAGATAGAAAAAGTTGTTATGAAAAGTCGATTAAAGTAAGCTTTTGTGAAGGTTATTGTAAAGAGATAAAGTCCTATTTTTCACCACCTGTAACTTTGCGGTTCACCATCATTCATTGATAACTAAAACATTCTTACTGAAATTCGTTTTGACCATCAACCATCAAATACAACAACATTTCTAGTGCGTAATATTTCCAGTAGCAATCATTTTCACAGGCAATGGTAATATATAGAAATGTTAAATTGTTTTCAGTTTATGATGTTTTGTCTTATTGTATTGTGTAATTATATATATTATGGCTGTATTTAAGGAGTGGGCTTTTTGGGTTCAAATCCCCTCTGAAAATTTTCAAAACTATTCGAAAAAATGCTTTTTCCTTTAAACTTGTTTTGCTGCAAAAATTATTATTACTATATTATTTCATTTACTAATATATTTTTCAGTTTCACTTAAAAAACGAAATTGTTATTGTTGAAGAATTATGCAAGCTCAGTGTTTTATCCGCAGTACTTATTACTTCCTTTTACAAAGAAGGAAGTACTGTATTCGCGAAAAAAATTTCAGTCAGAAATCGACCTTAATTTCCATTTTACTCACCCCAGAATTAATATTGAGTTTTTTTTTTTTTTTTTTTTTTCGACACGACCAGACCTAAGAACGTATAGACATGCGAAATATCCGTAATGATGATTTCCGAGTTAATTACAACGACTTTTCTCGTGATGTCTGTATGTACGTATGTATGTGCATATGTATATCGCATAACTCAAGAACTGTAAGTCCTAGAAAATTGAAATTAGGTACGTAGACTCCTAGTGGGGTCTAGTTGTGCACTTCCCCTTTTGGTTGCATTGGGCTGTTTCTAAAGGGGTCTTTTGCACCTTTTTGGGGCAAATCATTGTTAATTTCGATGTAAACTCAAGTGGTGTTATAATTTGGCGGACACTTGGCGATATATCGCCATTTTGGTCGCCAAGTTTTGTCGCCAACTTACCCACAAATTTGGCGATTTTTTTTAAAAATTTGTTTCAATTTGGCCACTGTTGGTGATATTTAGAGAGTAAACAATTGAATCACATTGAAATTGCCAGCAATGGGGAATTGACATTAAATTGGAGTAAAAGGAACTCATGTGATGCACACATCAGCTCGTTTTTAATATAGTTATTGCAAATATCTTTGCCTAAAAATCAATTCTGCGTATTCCTTCAAATTTCAAATACCATACGGTAACAAAAAAACAGGGTGGCCACTCCCCCAAAGGCAAAGATGCGAAGCCTCCCAACATAAGAGCCCCCCCTCCCCTCAAAGTAAAAATTATCCCTCAAAACAACCCCCTAAAAATTTCACGAGCATTACTTCCAATGCGCATCAATGAGTTCACACGTCTGTTTTTCTGAGCTGAACTGCCAATTGAATATTTTTATGTAGTGCACTCATCAGATTTATTTCCTTCATTTAATAGACACGTCATTTTTTACATCTGCTCATGCATGCTAATGTCTTTTCAACCGCACCCCCTCATTAAAATGACCTATTGTAACACAGAAAAATAGAATATCCGATTGAAATCAAATTTTATTGACCATACAGATTTCATGAGTTAAAATTCTTTATAACCCCCCCCCCCCCGAAACAAAAGAGCCTGGTTACGTAAAGAGCCCTGATATATATATATATATATATATATATATATATATATACATACACACGTTTGGAAGAAGAGTGCCACAATCCGAAATGTTCAATTTTCTTTTTTTTTTTTCGCTTAAAGGACTTCAAAGGACATTTTCCTCTTTGAAAAATAATGACAGAGTTTTTGTTTTAATGTTAACCACTGGAGAGCACAGCAAACTTACTCTTCTTAATGCAAATTGCCTGAGGAGTTCAACTTCAAACACTTCTCCTGTAAAATTTTAATTTTTTCGTATTGTGGCACGGTTCTTCCAAATGAGCGATATATCGCTGCCTCAGAGCAACAGAAAGATATCTAATTCCAGAAATAACACTAAGATATCTTAGTGTTGCTCTGAAGTGACGATAGATAGATTGATATATAGATAGGTAGATAGATAAATAGATAGATATAGATAAATAGATATTTGGAAGTACAGTCGGATCCCGACTTACGCGAGGGATGCGTACCAAGACTTTTCGCGTAAGTCGAAATTTCACGTTGTGGAAAAGAATCGTGAATATGATTTTTTTTTAACATACCCAATCATTTTCGACATTTTTAAACATCTTTTAAACTGCTTTAGACCATTTTTTAACTTTATATTACCATTTCGTACATAAAGAGCTGCATTTTTACCGTACTTAAAAAAAAGCTGTATTATTCAACATAAAATACTGTTACGATGCACAAAATCAATGATCAGTGAGAGAGAGACGAAAACAAAGCAGTACGGTGAGTACATTAGGCAGTAATAATAAAGTACTGCACTGTAAGAGTAGATACAATACAGTAGATACAGTAAGTCAGTGGCGCAGCCACGGGAGGGGTCTTGGGGTTAAAACCCCTCCCACAGCTCGAACACATTCATTTCCTTCGTAAAAATAAAGGGAAACAAACAGTATTTCAACTTTTCCTAGAGTGACAAAAAAAGATCTAACTACTTTAAATGATCGGGAAGCAGCCACGAATTACTTTCCAATTCTTAAACATACAGTAATATTTCATGATAAGCACCTCTATGGGTATAAGAGAGCTAAATTGGAGCTCAATAAAGAGCAACATGGTATGGTCAATCAACACTTCCAGCACTGAACAAATCTTTTTTAGGGGTTCCTTCCCATTTCCCATTGTGAAATATCAAAACCGTTATTAGCATTTGTCATTCAAAAAGAAATTGATGTATTTGAAGTCTAAAATGGCGTTTTTAAATGATCTCACCAAAAAACTAGCAATAAAATAAATAAATAATAATAAGATTAAAGTAAAACTTATTTTAAATATACTGCGTGCTTTTTCCCGCTTTCTTCGTTTTAAACTTATAGTGACATCAATACGAAATATTAATTATTTTAGCAAGAATTATAGACGAATAACTTCTAATCCGAAAAAACTTTTTGATTAAATATATGGAATAATTTCGCATCATGAATGAATGTGAAAGAAAACAACGATTTTCAATTTTTAAAACCCCTCCGAAAAATTTTCTGGCTGCTCCACTGCAATAAGTTATATTTATAACTTAAAAATTGAAGATGATGATTTTTGCTGCGCATGCTGATCGTCATTCTAATATATTTTTAATACAATAGCTTCGCATTTACTTTTACAACTTATACATCTATGGTAACATTCCTCTTTCAGGGTCTCAATAATATACAATACGAGAGTAGATTTCAATTTCATATTGTTTGCATTTTGCTGAAACACTACTCTGCGAGCTTCATATTAAAACTAGGCTCTGGACTTATACTGATTGCCTTCTCTTTACTTTTAATTATACTTATGAAAGATTCACTCATACCTAACTGTCGTGCTACCTTCGACCACTTTCTAGTTGTTCAAGCGTATTTGTTCCCATCTTCAAAATTTAGATGAAACTGTGCGCCTAGTGCCACAATATTTCATCACCATTCATATTTAGAATGAATAAATGAAAAATATGAGGAGTGGTGATATATACACACTAATAAAGCTATGTTTATAGTGCGGTGTGTGGGAACTTGCGTAGTCAGTGATGGTACATTCACGAAGTCAATATCAAAGCAGAAACTTAGCATCACGATACCTTTCGAAATAGTTTCGTGTTGAGAGTGTAATTCGCTTTAGCTCTAAAATTTCTGCTCCTGAAAAATTCGCGTTATAGCCATTTCGCGTAAGTCGGATAGCGTTGTAGCGGCATTCGACTGTACAGCATCTTAGAAAAATGCGTGAAGAATGTACAGAAAATTTAAACTTGCGGTTTTACTGATGCATTTGCTTAACACAAGAAAGCTGGTATTTAGAGTATTTTCTTGCCTTATAGTTTTTATTAAAATGTGAAAGTGAATCATTTGGTTAATTACTTTTTGCAGAATATTTCAAGCCTGTAAAGAACAAACATCATTCCTGTATCCGTTCTTTTACAATTAAAGAACACAATGCAATGATTCCTTGACGCAAATTAATACTGTAGCGTTCGATAAGCTACTTCGCTGTCGCACAACCTGTCTTTTATCACCACTGAGGAATGAATCTAAGTAAAAGAATCGCCAACGTGTTTGATAACAAAGTGAAAGTTAAGTTTAAAATTGTTTCTTACTCCCAATCAAGATTATGTTCTAAAACGAGAGCATCTTATGAAAAATGAACCAAATTTAAAGAAAATCTATATGAGATTCCCCTTTTATTTTGTGTTCCACTTCTACAGTTTTTTCAAACGAAACAACGCCAAAGCAAGCTGTTGAAAGATCAATGATAAAGGGAAATTAGATTTGGATTTTAAGACAAACAAACAATGCTTTTCAATGGGACGTGAGAAAAACTGCTAAAAAAAAAGCTTAAACAAATTTTAAAATTTTTTTCGTAAAACTTTCAATAAAACACTTGGAACATTTACAGTGCATAGAAAAAGTTTCAAATTTCGTAAAGTACATTTTACATGATACGTAGTTGAGCTGAAAACTAATATTTGTTGTTTTCGTGTCAATAGTTAATAATCACTGCAAAATGATTAGGACCCATGCCTGTAGAGGTTGAACTAATGATAAAAAAAAGAAAGATATACAGCCCAAACATAGGAAATAACACCCAGGGTAACGGTGGGAATCGAACCTTTGACCTCCAACACATGAAGCAGAGCTTCTACGACAGAGCCACGGAGGCTCCAAACAAATATTTAAACCAGTTAAACTATGTATCAACATTGAATTAGTGCATAAAGTTAAATTAAAATTTTAATTTTACTCTTTTTCCCTGCTAGCTATTAAATTAACAACACTGACGTGTGCAAATAAAGAGCAGTAACTGCATTTTTTCTTTTCTTTTTTTTCTTTTTTTACTTCCTTTTACAAAAAAGGAAGTATTGTATTCGCAAAAAAATGTTCACTCAAAAATCGACCTTAATTTCCATTTTGTTCACCCCCGAATGAATGTTGAGTTTTTTTTTTTTCGACTCGACCAGACGTGGATAGGTGCCTAAGAACGTATAGACACGCGAAATATCCATTTTGACGATTCCCGAGTTAGTTACAACGAGTTTTCTCGTGACGTCTACATGTACGTATGTATGTGCGGATGTATGTCACATAACTCAAGAACGTAATCTCCTAGAAAGTTGAAATTTGTTACGTAGACTCCTAGTGGGGTTTAGTTGTGCACTCCCCTTTTGGTTGCATTCGCGTGTTTCTAAGGGGGTCTTTTGCCCCTTTTTTTGGGGGGGGGGAGTCATTGTTAATTTCGATGTAAACTCAAGTGGTGTTACAATTTGGCAGACACTTGGCGATATATCGCCAGTCTTTTGGTCGCCAAGTTTTGTCGCCATCTTGGGGACAAATTTGGCGATTTTTTTTTTAAAATCTGGTTTTAATTTAGCCACTGTTGGTGATATTTAGAGAGTAAGCTATTGAACCACATTAAAATTACCAATAATGGGAAAATGACATTAAATTGGAGCAAAAGGAAGTCATATGAGGCACGCATCACCTCGTTTTTATTTTGCTATCTGATGTACGTTAGCTTTATTGTACAAGCTTGCCTGTTTGGTTTCCGCTGAAAAAAAAAAGCGCGAAAAAAACATTTATTTCCAATACTTTCCTATTGTTGGTAGTACAGTAGAACTCGCTTATAACGAGCACGAAGGAACCACGAAATTTTCTCTTTATAACCGAATGCTCGAAAGAAACAGGTTTTCATAAAAACCCATGAAAATTCATGCATTTCCTTTGCTTTTTTTTTTATTTACGGATGTACTGTACGAAAGAAGTTGGTTTAACTTTGAGTTGTCTTATTTCCCCCCTCTTGTGTTATTGTTTTACGAAGAATGCTCGTTAAAAATTCCTCTGCACATCAAAAGCTATCAAGTTTGTAGAGAGTAGTTCAGCTTCAAATTCTTCACATTCGTCGTTGTCACCGTTGCTTTCTTTCTTTTTTTTATTTCAACCAGCATTATAGCTTGAATTTGAGTTACATTAATCTCGGAAACGAGAACATTGGCATCGATGAATATATAATTTTCAACTGCAAAGACTGTCATCCCTTGTTCTCAGAATTCATGAGTCATCACACACCGATTGACTTCGGAATGTGAAAGGAAGTATTACCAAAACGAGCTGATGGTGTGCATCACATGTCTTCCTTTTACTCTAATTTAATGTCATTTTCCCATTATTGGCAATTTTAATGTGATTCAATAGTTTACTCTCTAAATACCACCAACAGTGGCCAAATTGAAACCAGATTTAAAATTTAAAAAAATTTAAATCGCCAAATTTGTTACCAATTTGGCGACAAAACTTGCCGACCAAAAGACTGGCGAGATATCGCCAAGTGTCCGCCAAATTATAACATCACCTGAGTTTACATCGAAATTAACAATGATTTCCCCCCCCCCCAAAAAAAGGGGAAAAGACCCCTTTAGAAACACCCGAATGCCAAAGGGGACCAGGGAGGTGCACAACTAGACCCTACTAGGAGTCTACGTATCAAATTTCAACTTTCTAGGACTTACCATTCTTGAGTTATGCGTCATACATACGCACATCCGCACGTACGCACATACGCATACATACATACGTACATACAGATGTCAGAGAAAACTCGTTGTAATTAACTCGGAAATCGTCAAAATGGTTATTTCGCATGTCTATACGTTCTTAGGCATCCTTATCCACGTGTGGTCGAGTCGAAAACAAAACTCAACATTCATTCTGGGGTGAGCAAAATGGAAATTAAGGTCGATTTTTGAGTGAAATATTTTTCGCGAATACAATACTTCCTTTTTTTGTAAAAGGAAGTAAAAAAGATATGCTGAGCTGCTGGAAGTCAGTAGAAATGAAATGAATCATAAATTATTGCTCGTTTTAAGCGGGGTTTGATTGCTAAAATAATAGCTCCCATAGATTTAACATTGTGCCAACGAACTATTTCTGACTTCTTCGCTAAATCCGAATTCTCGTTAAACCAGGGCTTGTTATAAATGAGTTCAACTGAATTAAATCAAAAACGTGTTTCTTCAAGTATCTCGAAAACTCCATTTCTGCAGAAGCGCCATTTTCCTGCCCACAGCCGAGTCATCATTTAAGAACATAATTAACAGTGAATCAATTTTAGATATTCCTTTTTAAAAAAAAAACTATTGTGTCTTATATGTACTGTATGACTTAATTTTAAGTTCATACATTTAATAAAATGTTTCCTTTTGAAGGAGGATGATAGTCACAGAAATTTTGAAAATGTTCCAGTCATGTGGGAGCCTGGTCCAGATTCTGGAAAAATGCTGAAAAAGTTCAAAAAAAGGATTGAAGACAAATTTTCCATAAAACTAAGTAGGTTTCGGCAAATACTCAATGATACAAATTTTGCGTTTGTTCCCAAAGTATTGTATGAATTGAATAACAAGTTCAATGGAGACAACTGCAGTCATGGGTGGAGTCACACGTATAAAAAAATGAAAAAGAAGTAAAGGAAAAGAACATGATTGCCAGGACCAAAATTACTCTTAGTTTTTCCACATTGGATCCAAAGGAAATGTAATCTGTTGAGGTTATTGATTAGTCAACTTTTCAAATTGAAACTGGACACTTTGCACTGAATGTGTTAAATAGCTAATCGTTAAGATAGAACCTTTGTGATGAAAAGTAAAGTAAGAAATAACAACGTCAAAAAGCACAAATTGCAGATTACTGCCAGACCACTAGCACAGTCAGAAATACCTTCTGGAGGGGTTTATTTGATCAATAAAGGAGACTGAAATATTCAGACAGTGGTGGCGCTAGGAAATCGCCGACGGGGAGGCAAGCTTGCCCGACAGGGGGCATAGCCAAATTTTAGTTTGCAATATAACCCCCCTCTAATTTAGGTGATAGAGAAACCAATTATTCTAGGGACAACACGAATTCCCCATAAAAATTAAAAGCAAAAAATAAAAATTTTGAAATAGATAAAATGAAATATGTAGGGGAAAAAATTAAATTTAAAATGAAAGACATGAAACTAGGCTTTTGGGAGCAGGGTCATCACGAGATCAATAAACTAGAACTGTCTGAGAATCAGAATTTGACGAAAAATCTAAATATGATGTAAAATCTTTATAAATTTCTGCTCTACAGAGTTTATACAGAGAAAGAATCTTAATAACAGGAACTTAGTTGTGAGTATAATGCTGCACTTACAAAAATTAGGGGGCCCTGGGGTTCCCCGGAAAATTTTCGAAATTGTAGCTCTGAAAATGCAATTTTGGATGGTCTTCGGTGATTTCATGGAGAGAAGGGATTGGGTGTCACCCCCAAAGAATTTTAAGAAATTGAAGTCCAGTAAACGAGATTTTAGTCGATCTGTCATGGAGTTTTATAGGGAGTGAAAATCGAGGTGCCCCCGAAAAAGTTTCAAAGCTCAAAATATTTATAGGGGAGCAGAGAAACCCACATCTTAAGTAAGCAGAAAAAGAGTAACTAATATTAAGTAAAAAAATTCAAAAGAAACTTGAGCCCGATGCCTAACTTACGCGTTTGTGTGTGTGCCTCGTTTCCCGGGAGAACGATAAGGCATAGCAACATGAAATTTGGCATACAGATGTAGTTTTTGACGACAGTGCACTTCGGAGAAAAAACGTTATTTAATGCTTTATGTGATTTTTAGAAATTTTTAATCAATTGAGTAAGAACTAATTGTTGTGTTTCTGTACTGTTGCAAATAAGGGAACTGAATTTAACTGCCCTCTAATTGTTAAGAGTCTGAAACAGTGAACTTTCCTCCCAAAATTACGTTCAAGTTAGAGGTGAATCGTCTTGAATTTCACAAAAAAAAAAAAAAAAAAAATCAATTAGTCTTTCATAAGTACCAATCATTTAAACCTAAGAGCGGTGATTTTTTTAAAATCGTCCTAGGTTTAGTTTATGAATAATTTATATTACAAGAAAAGCTTAGTTTATATAGGACTTTGCAAGAACTTATCTCCTAGATTAGACTGAACTCAGGCTGTTTAAGTAGTAAAATAAATTTTGAAGGCTTTGTAGGGGTCCCGCACTTTTGCTTGAAATTAAAACCCGATTACAAGTAACAACAAGATATTTCTCATATTTTCTATTGTGTAACTGGTAGAAATATTTTCTATTTTACAGATGATTACTGGGAGTTTTATGATTGGTCCATCGATAATCTTTCTGAGTTTTGGGAGGAAATCTGGCACTTCGTTGAAGTGATACATTCAAAATCTTTTGATCAGGTACTGACATAACTTAATTCTATTTGATTCAAATGTGTGGAAGTCCCTCCCCCCCCCCCTTTCAACATTTTTTTCAATTTTGGTCGAATGTTTGTTACGCACGGTTACTTGAAGTCGTAATTTAGGTATGAACGCCATCCATGTGTTAGCACCAGGCGTGTTTCCGCAGATGTATTGCGGAGATACTCTGAAGTCACGAGGGTGAAGGCGCGTCCCAAAACGTCTCGTAATCGGATCGTTTCCGAAATTTTAAAAGTATTTTTTTTTCTGAAAGAACATGCTTTGAAACATGGGATTCAACCATTTTTTAAATAATTTAACAAAGTTTAATATTAAAAAATATATATATTTTTATTGGTGCGCAGATTCAATTTCCTCTTTTACGCTTCTGCACATCACATCACAAGTGATAAAATGCCAATCACCGGTGCCTAGTGCAGAGCGCAATATTTAATTCGCTTCTGAATCATCATAACCTGGAAACGCGGTAGATGGCAAGCGTACGCATTTTAGCATGCCAGGGGAGTAGCGCACAAAGTTCATCACTTGTGACGTCAAAAAAACCACGCCTTATTTGAAAAATCGGACATTTTAAAAAGTTAGTTAACAATTAAACGTTTTGAAAATAAAAAAAATTCCTCTCTCCATGATGATGGTTCTTTTTTATTATGTATTTATTTATTCATTTTTTAAATTTATTTATTGCTCATTCTATCAACTTCAGTGACTAAAAATAGTACTTTTGACTGATGGAAACAACCCCATTCCTGCACTATGTGATATCGACTGTTTCTTACTTGTTAATTTAAAAAATCTCAGAGAAAGCATTGTCTGGTGTCATCAGATTGAGACTCCTTGAAGTCTAGACAGAAGAAGTTAGTGAAAATCTCCATAAAACACATCCGCGAGAGCATGACGCTGAATTATACTGTGTTTCGAAATGAATACTGATGTTTATGATTCTTAAGACTTCAGGGTAATGGGTTGTTTCCTTCAGTCAAAAGTAGTACTTTTGTCATTGAAATTGATAGAAGAAGCAAAAAAAAACCATGGACCCAGAAAATACTTTTATTTTCCCAACAGTTATTTTTTAATTATTTTTTTAAAATGTCCGATTTTTCAAACAAGGCGTGATCTTGATGACGTCACAAATGATGCTCTTCGACGAATCTTTCTACCACGTTTCCACGTTATGATAATCAGGAAGCGAATTAAAATTGCACTCTACGCTTGCTATCAACCATATCGTTGCCAATACACGTGAGTAAAGATGCGAATTAAATATTTTGCTCTGTGAATGGCAACACTGAATGGTCTTTCAACATTTGTGACGTCATCGGACTGAAGCGGGAACAAGGAAAGCGCACCGATATAAGTATTTTTTTTTAAATATTGAACCTAAACAAATTATTTAAAAAATGGTCAGATCCTATGTTTTTAAGCATGCTCTTTCAGAAAAAATACTTTTAAAATTTTGGAAACGACCCCATTGTGTGTAACAAACATTTAATCAATAAAGCTGACATGTGTTCCGGACCACTCTATACATAGAGTAACGACACCAGTAACAGATATGCTTAAGACATCGCTCTCAGGTTAATTCAATTTTCTGAGCCTTTCAATGTACAATTTAGACCTTTTAAAATATTTTTCTCTCATGCAATTACATCTCATCTAACGTATGGCTGCTCCTCTATCCTCTGAATTAGTTAATTCTATTTTCATTAGCTCAATTTTGAAAAAAGGTCCAACCCCCAGTATCAGACACAGAAAAATCTGATAATGCCCAGAAACAGATAGGATGAGGAAAGGATGAGTAATGGACAAATTTTTCCATTTTCTCCTCAAAATGTTCAAAAGTTCTTTATTTTTAGAACTAAAGCCCTATTAAATTCAAATGAACACGAAACATCGACAGATCTCATGGTGGATGTTCAGAATCTTCCACCATGTAAATACCAACTGGCTCATGAAATTAACTCTGATAACACTTGATGGTTGCACCGTATTCATGGGCCACAATAACATCACTTTTACCCGCCTAAAACTCTTATTATTTAAATTCAAACTTATTACTGTCGATTACTGGACCCTTGTCTGTTACTGGTGCCGTTACCCAACTAGGAGCGTCCCGAAAATAAGTTGCACCATGAATTTTCATCAATATTTTTTTTTTCTCATAAGTCTTGACATAAAAGTACGTTTTGGTGTCTTAATGATTTTTGTCTTGCATAAATTGCAAATACTTGATCCATAAGACATTTAAGTATTTAAGTTCATTAATAATCTGTTAAATTAGGTAATTGATTTGAACATTCCGTTGGAGCAATCCCCAGAGTGGTTTCCTGGTGCAAAACTTAACTTTGCTGAAAACCTATTGAAATTCAGAGATGACCAAGTAGCTTTAATAGTAGCAGGTAAGTTTTGCTTCCTTTTTTCATTAAATTATTTTTAACCGACTTCAAAAAAGAGGTTATGATTTCGTCTTGCGGCTTTTTATATATGTTTTCGTATTATTCCAAGACTACTGGACCGATTTGAAAAATTATTTTTTTTTGTTTGTAAGGGTATACTTCCCAAATAATCTCATGGTAATATGGTCTGGATCGGATAAGGGGTCCCGGAGAAATTCAATGGTAATCAAGTTCGGGTTTGATGAAACTGAGGGAACTCTTCAAATATCATACTCAGATTTAAAGCGATTTGTACTTTATTAACTTTGTATATCGTCTCACTTAATGAACCGGTTTTAAGGTTTTTTTTTTCTTTTTGTTTAGTGGTCTAACTTTACTCTAAGGTTTCAAATCTCTGATTTACCCTATTTGCTCTTTAGTGAAAAGTTATGGGTAAAAAACAATAAATTTCATATTATTTCCCTCGCAAACGATTGAATATAAATCCCATTGTTAAAAAAAATGCCATAAAACAAAGGTATGTTTTTTGTTTACCCATAGTCAAAGAAAGTACTAAAAAACGTTATTATAAAAGTAATCATAACGAAAATTTTGAATCAAGGATTCTCCGCAGCAAACATAAAATTTATTCTAGTGAAATTTTTTATCTTCATTTATTATGGAGGCATTTGAAGAACCATGTGACTTTTATCACGAGTTACATGACACGTATTGTTGTAAAACATAAATTACAATTTACAATATTACAATTTATAATTTACAGTTTTACGACTTGCAATTTACAGTTTATTTGTAGTTTGGGAAACCGTAAACATTTAAAAAGGTCTAACTAAATATTGAATCCAGTCTACTTTTCATCACAAATGAGGTGTAAGAATTGTTGCATTTCTGCTAATGCTCGTTCATCGTGAGGTTTAGTTAAAAGTTCAAAGGATTCTAAATCAGATCGAGCTATTACTTCAAGTCTTGACTCTGCTGATAGCTACGTATAGTCGTACTTTCGCAAGGTTCTTTTTTCCTAAATTTATGACAGCTTTATTCGAGGGTTGTGTGATACGTATTGTTGTGAAATATAATTTACAGTGTTACAATTTTAAAATTTACAATTTACAATTTTAAGTGAGTTATGTTGTTTTTTTAGTGACTCGTGCATTTGCTTTCGGAAAGTAAACGTTGATAAAATCGAATTAATGATAAAGAGAAAAAATTTTTGTACATAGTTGCGCGTTGGAAAAAGCCTTTCTCAACAGTCGTTGGAAGTCTCCAAGACGCTGTGGTGTATTTCTTTCTCTATCGTGCTCATCTTAGTTGTTTTCAGACTTATGAGCGCGACTCTTTCTTACTCGAGATGCGCGTAAGAAACATCTCAACGTCATGTACCACATACTCTATCCTACAAACGTATTTTATATTTACACCACTAAAAAGCAAAAAATAAATTACTTTTAAATAAAAAAAAAACGCCTTCAAAAACACGTAGGAACTAAAAACCAAAAAATAACCGATTACACTTAGGGGAGACCGGGGCAAGATGACTATGCTAACAATGTTCGTGGTTTATTAATTCATTTTTAAGGATAGTAAAATTAATTTTACATTAGCTGTTAGAGTAGTCCTTTGTAGCATTAAATATATTGCCATTTAATTTTTCAAATAAAAATAACGAAGGATTTTTTTTATTTTTTCATAACCTTAGCAAATCGTCATCTTGCCCCAGTACTGGGGCAAGATGACTTTGACCTAGGGGCAAGATGACAACGTTGAGAAAGGTTGAACATATTTTATGTTTTGAATATGTTACCTAGTTTTGCAAATGATAACCGTGTTTTTACATCTTACTAAGTATCAAATTAAGCGCAATGCGTTGTAGCGTAATGCTCAAGTGCAGCTAACAATAGACACAAATAAAAATACCATTTTCATGATTGGAACATTCCTCATGCCACCACTCTTGGCTTTTACAGCTCGGGATCCATTCTTCTGTTGGAGGTCTCAAAATTCCACTTTCCAAGCAAGACATCTTAGAACACTATTCTTTGAATTTGATGCAACTGCATTGCTTGGCATGAATACGGCCCCACAGTAATAGACTTGGGCCTACAGGAACTTGGTCTGATCTTTTTACTCCCTTTTTAGCTTCACGAGCTTATTTTCCCTATTTTTAAAAATAATTCTTTTTTTTTCTTCCGCTTTGCTCTTTGTTCTGACATTTCTTTGATGGGTGTGCTTGTAAGAATGTTAGAACTTCAGTTTTTGCTTTCTCGCATTGTGTTGCTTTAGGCAATGCATTGAAATCAAAAACACTAACATGCTTCTTTGGTGTATCGGAATCAGCATTTGCCATAACTTCTGCTTCGTCTGGAGGGTTTATATGTTGGCTTTCTACTCCCAAGGTCTGAGGATTAGCACTATTATTCTCAGTTTCAGAGCCAACAACGTCATAGTCCGCTTAAAAACAAGAAAATTATGAAACTCGATACCTTTTTCTTTAAACCCTTTATCGGCAATTCCAACTGTAGCTGCTTTGAAGTAAGCGGTGCTCAAAAGCTCACCAATATTTTTTTTCTGTGATAGTTTGTCCTTGATGAATGACCATAAAGTTGTCACATGCTTGGCTATAGTAGGTTTTTAATTGGGCAGAAAAATGACGCATCAGGAGCTAGAGACGATGCGATGTGTGAAATGGCAACCCAACCATGATAATGTTTTTTCACTGCAATATAAGATAGCCTGCAAAGCTATGTGAGATTTATGATTGTCAATAATCAGCAGAGCAAGAGGTTCTTTGCTTGGTTTAATTCATTCAACTAGTCATTTGGTCAACTTGTTTATAAATAGTCCCTGGTCACCCACTTTCGAACGATACCTACTTTGATTCAATGCAACCTTGAGCCCCAGAGGTGAAGCGCAAGGTCGCGTGCACAAACAGACAGCGTTTATAGGAATTTAATAAATTGTTATTTTAATAAATTCCGAAACACACGGGCAATAGGCAAGCTCGTCATCTTGCCCCGCGTTGCTGCCCGTCATCTTGCCCCAGACTGCCTGTTTGAACGGATTCTTCTCCATTGCAATAACAAAAGGCGTTTAATTGACATTTATTCATGGTAATAGGTAGTATTTAAACTAAGTTACTCATAAATACTCAAGAGACACGATCTATCCTATATGTATATGCAGCGGAGCTTTTTTACACATGCATAAAAGTTATATCGTGGCAACGGTAAACAAACAGAGCGTCAGAACTAACAAAAATATGGCGATTTCAGCGTCTCTATTCTATTGCTGAACGAACAGCGGATATGAGAGCCAGTAACATGCAGTTGATGCAGTTACCTAGTTTAAAACAGAAAAATTAAGGCATTCGTCATCTTGCCCCGGTCTCCCCTACATACTATTTCCTACCTAAACCTAGAAATGAAACTTATTTTACTATTCCAGTACAAAAATAAACAAAACTAAACACCCAATTATAAAATAAACACTGATTTTAATCTTTATACGATGAATTATTTTAAATACCTAACTAATTACATACGATCTCTTAATTTTTAATAATCTTTTGAAGTCGGGGTTTCTTATAAACTACTACCTAACGCATCTAAGTAGATTCAGTTTTAAAGACTAATTTCGTGTTTCGATAAATTAGTGTTTAATTCAGGATTCGGTGGGTTGTCAGTTACGTTAGGTAGTAATTATAGGAGTCTCCGACTTCAAAGGGTCATTAAAAATTAAGAGATCGTATATAATTAGTCAGGTTATAGTAATTAAAATCAATGTTTATTTTATAATTAATTGGTTGTTTAGTTTAGTTGATTTTTGTACTGGAGCTGTAAAATAAATTTCATTTCTAGGTTTGGGTCGGAAATAGTATGTAAGTTTAATCGGTTATTTTTTTGTTTTTTGACGGCTTTTTTTTTTTTTATTCAAAAGTAATTACAGCTTAGGATTGAAAGAGCTTTGAAAAAAGCTATTAGTGTTCGAAATTTTTCTTTTTTTAACGCAATATTTTGTTTAATATTACTTCAATCAATATTCTTCGTGCGCTGAAAACCCTCAAAGTCACTTGTTTTCCCCCAAGAAGTTTTATTTATCATTTATTCTTAATAATCTAAATAAATGCTTAATAGATGTAGTATAAATAAAAACATAGAATATCTAACAAACTTTTTAGTTATTTTTATTTCACTGGAAAACAAAGTAACTTGCAAATGTCTAAATTAAATACCTGTTAAAATGTTTGGAAATAATACCTAAACTTAATTTAATAGATGTGTCAATCCGCATAATTTCTTGAGATATTTTAGAAAAGTCATGCTCGACATTTTTCTTTCCTTTTTTTTTTTTTGAAATTCATGCCTCTAAAAGCTCCATATGAAAGATGTTTAAAACAACGCTTATTTTTTTCTAATCTCGCCCTTTAATTTTTAGAAGGCATCAATAGTCGTTTTCGTAGTCAAAAATGGGACTTTTAGACCTTTACATTTTGGAACAAATCTGTTTGAATTTCTTATATGGCAGTTAATTTTACACTTTGGTGCTAAAGTACATAAGATAATAGTCCCACATGTTAAGTTATATAACTGTAGCTTAATAATTAAAATAATAGCAACAGGTCAAAGTTCAAGGTCAAATGTATTTTTTTTTTCTCATTTCAAAATGCAATAAATCGTTTTGGGGGTTTGAAAATAATCTTTACTAATAATAAAGCTGAAAGTCTCTCTGTCTGGATGTCCGGAAGATGTCTGGATGTCTGGATCTCTATGACGCGCATAGCGTCTAGATCGCTCAGCCGATTTTCATGAAATTTGGTACAAAGTTAGTTTGTAGCATGGGGGTGTGCACCTCGAAGCGATTTTTCGAAAATTCGATGTGGTTCTTTTTAAATTCCAATTTTAAGAACAAAACTATCATAAGATGGACGAGTAAATTACGAAATTATCATAACGTAGATTCGTAACATGGGCACAAGCCTATTGGCGAGATACGAAATTATCATAACGTGGAACCGTATTATGGGTACAAGCCAACTGGCGAGAAAATTCACCATACATGATTTGTAAATATACAGGCGAACCAAAAGACCTTTTAATTTTTCTATTACGGGCAAAGCCGTGCGGGTACCACTAGTAATTAAAATAATGGCAAAAGGTCAAAGTTTAAGGTCAAATGTATTTTTTTTCTCATTTCAAAATGTAATAAATCGTTTGGGGGTTTAAAAAAAATCAAATGTGGCAAAAACTAACCAATTTATTAAATTTATAGGGTGAATTGTGTGTTCGTTTTACCTTTACAGTTTATAGTTCTTGAAAAATTAGAGAAAATGACATTTTTAGACCCCTGTAAAACAAAATGGGATGGATTTAAAAATAAAATTTCTTGACCAATTCATTACTCCATTCAAGTACTATTGTTTTGTGTACTTGTTTTGTAAAAAAAGATTTATTTGTTTGAAATTTATCAGTTTGGCTCAAGCACTAAAACAGAAATAAAAGAGCATTTGAGCGTCATCGCTCTTGAAGGGGGGGGGGGGGCACCCCCAAATATACCTCAAAAACGAATCGTTGCTTTTAAGCGATCTACTGAAAACAACGATGTATCCTTAAGACACCTTTTTTTATTGATGAATTTTGTGTTAACGATGATTTTTCTTTAACCTTTTTCCTTCTTTTTTCCCCGATAATCTAACACGCCGGCTATTTTCTACCATAAACTCGTACTTAAAGCACGTTATAACTGAAGTTAAACTTTCTGAATTTTATTTGATACCATTAATTTATTTATTTTTTTAAAAAATGGTAATCAAAGCAGACAGTAATGAAAACACTGTATATTTATAGTACACTATCAAGAACAAAATATTTTTTTTTAAATCTAGTTTTTAGTCTTTCTTTTAATATTATTTCGCAATTATTTGAGTTTCACCTAAGACGGTCTAAAAGAAATTTTGTATGATTGAAAACGTATTACGCATAAATTGCACTTCTAATTGCCAATTTTTATGTACCTCAGTATGACTTAGTTATATTCAAATCCAAATTTTCAAAGACAAATTTCATTTTAAGAATTTCTTGGCTATTGACAAAAATTATTTTTTAATTTAAAATGATAGTAATACCTTTAAAAGAAAAAACTGGAAAGTAGAGAAAAAAATCCATTGAATATTTCAATCTTATACATATAAAATCTGAGTATCTATCTATCTATGTCCAAGCTTCTTCTCCCGAACGACAGTGAACTGACCATCGAACCAGGTATCGATGGATTCGTCATCTTTCCGTCTTCATGTTTGGCTATTTAACATAATCCTCTGATAATAATTAGCGGAGCTATCAATTAAAAACTATTAATCATGACTCTTAGATTTCAAAATCAAATCCCTATTTTTCGAAGGCTTTTCTCCATTCAAATTATTTTTCAGTGCTTCATCTCAACTTTCCGTCGATTGCTAATTTAACGTTTCATATTGTCTTTGTTTCGTGCGTGATTTTTTGAGGCTTTCATCAATTCAAATAATTAAGTAATGTTTCTTTCGGGAGTATTCGACCTAAAATACTTTAGGGAATCATAACAAATACAATAAATGAAGCATTTAAGTTTTATTTCACGTCGTAAAGTAAATGAGTGATTTACATGCAATTTATTATTAGTTTGCATAGTACTGATTTAGAATGTGAATTTTCCTGTTTTCGTGTAATATAAACAATCTTGGCAAACACTTCCCACTGATATAAATCTTGGTGAGAAGATTTTGATAATGGGATTGTTTAATTCAAACAAGAGTACTACTTTTAGTCACAGAAATTGATAGAACAAGCAAAAAAAAAAAAAAAAAAAAACAAGGACCCAGAAAAAAATTTTATTTTCCCAATAGTTATTTTTTAATTAATTTTTTAAAATATCCGATTTTTCAAACAAGCCGTGGTCTTTATACGTCACAAATGATGTACTTTGGCGCATCTTTCTATCGGCTTTCATTTTTTAGGTAGCCCGTGCAACGCCGGGCACGCAGCTAGTAACCTTATAATTCAGAGAAGTTATGTAAATTTATTTTCGAAACCCCATGTTTCAACAATTAGAGTTGTAATTGTTTTGAATGTTTTTACTTCCTTTTACAAAAAAGGAAGTATTGTATTCGCAAAAACATTTTCACTCAAAAATCGACCTTAATTTCCATTTTACTCACCCTCGAATGAATGTTGAGTTTTTTTTTTTTTTTTTTTTTTTTTTTTCGACTTGAGTACACGTGGATAAGTGCCTAAGCATGTAAGACACGCGAAATATCCTTTTAACGATTTCCGAGTTAGTTACAACGAGTTTTCTCGTGACGTATGTATGTGCGTATGTATGTCGCATAACTCAAGAACGGTATATCCTAGAAAGTTGAAATTTGGTACGTAAACTCCTAGTGGAGTTTAGTTGTGTACCTCCCCTTTTGGTTGCATTTGCGTGTTTTTAAGGGGGTCTTTTGTCCCTTTTTGGGGGGAAATCATTGTTAATTTCGATGTGAACTCAAGTGGCGTTACGGTTTGGCGGACACTTGGCGATATATCGCCAGTCTTTTGGTCGCCAAGTTTTGTCGCTAATTTGGCGACAAATTTGGCGATTTAAAATTTTTTTTTTTAAATCTGGTTTCAATTTGGCCACTGTTGGTGATAATTAGAGAGTAAACTATTGAATCACATTAAAATTACCAATAATGCAAAAATGACATTAAATTGGAGTAAAAGGAAGTCATACATCAGCTCGGTTTTCATTGTAACTCATAAGGATGGAAATATTTTTTATTTAAGTTGGAATGTGTATTTTCTATTCCAATTTTCTAATGGAAAATTATTGAGTTAATAGTATATCCCTATTTTGATACTTATGTTCACCTAGCGATGTTTATTTGTTAGGTGAAGACAGGGAAACAGAAAAAATTACTTATACTCAACTGTACGAACAAGCTTGTCTATATGCAGCAGCATTAAGAAAGTTTGGTTTGAAAAAAGGTGACAGAGTTGCATGTAAGTAAGTGTGCCAAGTACTTGAATATACGTTCAATTTTTATTTACATAGTTGCATAAAATGTTATAAAAACAAGTAAGTATACAAAATTAAGTAAATATCAAATATAAAATTATGTCAACGTGGGTAGCGAAAAAA
Organism: Uloborus diversus; assembly: GCF_026930045.1. Lineage (NCBI taxonomy): Eukaryota > Metazoa > Arthropoda > Arachnida > Araneae > Uloboridae > Uloborus > Uloborus diversus. The sequence continues at coordinate 107,746,360 of NC_072732.1, read as the reverse complement.
AAGCCAGAGACAGCCTATTCAAGGCTTCAAAAGCACCCTCCTTAAATCTGGAAAGATGAAAGGCACATCTTAAGCAAAAATATTACGTCAAAAATGGACAAAGAAGTAATAGATGTGACAGTTAATTTTGTTCTTTTTCATAAAGCTTTAGAACGACAAACGAACTGAGTCACAAAAGAAATTCATAAAATGTGCTAAAGGTTTTGCTCCATGGAATATAAATAGAATAATGTATATATGGTAGTACATAATATGGTTCTGTTACATGAAATCTTCAAATTGAAGCTTGCTCGTCAAATAAAGTAGCTTACTCATGGACGAAAAATAAGCACTTATTTATACTTCACTAGTCAATTTAACGTTTGTTTCAGTTTAAAGAAGTTGTTATTTATTTTCTGTGAGAGTGTCGTTTTCAAAGTTTGGTTTGTATGATGAGCTACTGCCATTATTACGTCTCAAAAAAAAAAAAAAAAAAGACTGTGAAATAATAAAGTTTGATAATTAGTCCAAACATTTTGAGCAGTTAAAACAAACTCAAGTAATAATAGTAACAATATCAATAAATTATAAGAAACATTATTTTTACAACGAATTCAACTACTTTATTAAATTATGTAGTACAAAAGAATGAGGGTTTAAGTACCCAGTACTTCAAATTCAAAACATTAAAATGTCAGTATGAACTAATATGAATAACTATGTAATATCTTTTAATTTTCCCCCTGAAAAATACGAAAATTAAAAATTTTGATAATCAAGTATTAATACAAACTATTTAAGACCGTTGGGTAACATTCTCTACTTCGCATAACACGAAAAAAAATTGTTAAAATTAGTTGTTGAGACTAAATCGGTTTAATAACATATAGAGTTGAGTTACAAGAGTGAATAGTGCAATCTAAATTCAAAATGAAAAATTTACTAAAAAAATCTTGCAATTATGTATGTCAATCTGAAATGTGCACCACTATCGGTGTGATACATATGTCAACGGAATATATTTTGAAGAATATATATATATATATATACGTATTCTCTTTAGTTTCCAGGGGGAAAATTGTTTACTCTTCACCTTGAGCTTGCTTTTATAAAAAAAAAACGATAAAATGTATAATTAAAACTTTCAGGTTACATGTCTAATCGAAAGGAACCTGTCCTTGCAATGCTCGGGGCTACAAGTATTGGTGCAATCTGGACTGGATCGTTACCTTTAATGGGAACTCAAGTGAGTTAAAATCTTTCATAAAAAAAAATACTCTGAATTTTAAAATTATCAAGAGACGATAATTTTTAAACTGTCAGAGGATTCTTTGAGAGATTGTTGCTGAAACCCAATTAGCACCAGTTCGTATTCGATGCCCACCAGTTTAGCAAGTTTTGTTTAATTTCGTGCATTATTTGTCGACATGGGGGGAAAAATCACGAAACGAGAAAGCGGGTGTTGCGCCACTACCTATGAGCAGTTGACAGAAAAAACATGAGCAGCATCATCTCCTTTTGGAGTTCATCTGTATACCAATTTTCATTCCATTCACTATTCGATTTAATTATTTTCATTTTATTTACGAGTTTTCTCGCAACGTTTGTATGTATGAAATGTAAGTACGTATCTCGCATAACTAAAATCTTGTAGGATTGGAATGACTAACAAACATCTTTGAAATCTTATTATAATATTTTTTTTTAACTTTACAAGTTACTACAAAACATCTTAGTAGCAAAAGTATATTATACGAAACTTCGAATTTCCCAATATTTTCGATGTTTCACGTTTGAGTTAAAAGATTATCCGCCGTCAACACAAAACATAACATACCGCGCAAAAAAGATCGGGTTAAAGGAGGCGGCTTTTTAACACTAGAAGTTACTTACTTATTACTTTTTTAGCTCCACCTGCCTGGAAAACTTAAAACACAAAAAAATACATATAGAATAGACAAAACTTTAAAAAAGGCTCCGAATTCAAGAAATGCAAGAAAGTTAAAGGTACAGTCATAGGAAAAAGAAAACGAAAAACTCATTCGTATTCGAAGACTATTGACACTAGAGACACGTGTAAGGTGTTGTATTTTTGAGCAATCACGATTGCTTATTGCTTTTGTTTGACTGTTTTTGGCGTGCTATCATTTTTCCCACCGGCGCGGCGCCACCCTCTGCCAGCACCACCCGTCGCGTCGGCCGGCCTCAAGATGCTGCTCCTCTGCTCCTCTAGCGAAAACCGTCTCCAGGTTGCGTCCATATCCTACACACACACGCATACATACACGCACCAACACACACGCACACACATACACAAACACCACCATACACACACATACCCCTACACACATACACATACACGCATGCATACAGACACTTACACATACACACAACTGCCCACACATTCATACCTGCACACAGACACAAACACATATGCTTACACACACACACACATACACATACCCCGTCCCCACGCACACAAACACTCATACACACAACTACCCACACACTCATGACTTCACACAGACGCAAACACACATGCCTACATACATACACATACCCCGCCCCCCCACACACACAAATACAAACACACACTCGTGATTGCGAAAAACATAATTTGAATTCAAGATGACAAAATTCAAATTATTTTTTTTTTTTAGGAATAATGTGTTATATATAATTATGTTAATAAACTATTGTTAAGGGATCGTCTTTATATTAAATCGAGCATCAACTTCAAAATTTTCAATGAGAACCCCCCTTTTTTTCACATATGTGTGATCAAAATCCCGTTTTTAACTTTGTATACAAAATTTTGTTTAGTTCGATCCAGCCGTTACTTCAGAATTGAGTTTCGAAAAATCTCTCTCGTAATGTTAAAATGTATTTTGATATTTTTGCACATAACACAAAAACTAAATTAGGTACGGCAAAGATTGTTTTTTCATATCAAAATATGAATCGATCCAATAATAAAAACATCATTTACAACAGCTAAAATGTAAATTTAGATTTTTTTTATTTGAATAATGATATTTTTTTTTTTAAAAAAATATGATCTGAAACCACATTAAATTTTGACAGAAAAACAATTTAGAAGAGCTTTTATGTGGGAATCCAAAATTTGAAAATATTCAGTAGTTTTCGCGCTATGCTTAAAAGTTCATTTTTTCCCACTTTAGGGGACCGTATACCTTTTTAAAACAGAAATTATGAAAGTTGGTTTCTTCGTAAAAGAAGAACAAAATTGTTTAACAAAATAAGCAAACCAATTATAGCGTGTTTTTTCTACATTAGAGCTACGTCTATGAATTTTTTTAAATGTATAAATTTATTCGCTGTCTCTGCAGAAGAACAACACTATGTTGAAATAGTCGAATTTTTTTTTGGATTACGTTTAACCCGTAAATATGTTAATAATGCGAAACACTGTTTCATTGTCTAATAAAAGAATATTTTATAGAACATTTTAAATTAAAATCTACATTAAAAATACTTTTTTTTTCTTTTTCTTCTTCTTCTTCTTCTACGTTTAGCCATTGCTGTATAATCCTTTTGTAAAACAATAACTTTGAAAAAAAATTAACATACACCAACTTTTTCACAAGAACATACAATAAAACCTCATTGTCTTGCTAGTCATGTTGCAATAGGCAGTGTCGAATGGCTCGTCTCAGTGATAATTTGCTTAAAGGAAAAACTATTGCACTCGAAAAATATCCGACTGTGTGAAATTTCTCCTTTTACAGTATCCAGATGGGTCAACAGAAAATATTTGCTCTTAGATCAGTTTGCTAATTTTTACGAATTATTATTATTATTATTATTTTTTGTAAAGTGTTAGAAAATTTTTTAATGTGTTAAGATCTAGGAGAGGAAATGTTAGTAAGGTGTGAGACTGAATTATGCACGCAAAGTAGTTGTTTTGGCTAGTTGTGAACTTTTTTTTTTTTTGACTTTGTCAAAAATTTACGAAAACATTAATTTGGATGTAAGATTGAGTTGAGTTCTTGTCTATTTTTAATTACAATTTAAATACTATCTTTTATTTAATTTCTCTGCATTTCACATTTAAATCGTTCTCGCAAGCCTAAATAAAATTTCAAAATGTTTTATTCTTTTTTAAATAACATTGAAAAATATGGAAAAAAAGAAAGTTTTCTAAAAAATTGGAAACTGGATGCCTATTTTATTAAAGTGTTTCAGAAACCAATTTCTGAATATTCGACTCCAACTTTATGCCATTGAAACTAATTGCGCTTTCTGATTTTTTACTTTCAGCAGTCAACGGGTCACACGGTCCAGCTTCGTGGACTGAATATGGCCCGCGTATTCACTGCGATACACTAAAGGTTCAGCTATAGCTTGACCACGAAAAGAAGGCAGATGACCTTGAAGCAAAAACATCATTTGTAATAGGTTGTTGATTATTATTTTGGAAATTATTTTCGCTATCCATAGGACTAGCGAGACTATGCCTCTTCCTATTCGGTACTTTCCAGCAGATTCTACTTATTACAAATGATGTTTTGCTTCAAGGTCATCCGCCTTCTTTTCGTGGTCAAGCTTTATCCCATCCGAAGATTGCTCTGTTACATTCTAATAATGGTCATAACAGCCCTGAACTGTGATCAATCGAGCAATGAAGCAACTCTCATGTCATTGAATCTGAGAATGCCAACAAACTGGTGGATAAAGAGCATTTATCTTGCCAGCGAAAGACCGGAAACAACCAGCATGTAAATATACTTTACCTACCAGTTTGTTCGCACTCTCAGCTTCAATGAGATGACTTCTGCCTCCAGTACCATTAGTTCTGAATCCAGAGTGCGAAGTCCATAGCAAAGACAAAATTGCAGCCTCTGGAGAGAATAATTTGGTAGTAGGTCTGTTGCGTGTGTGTAGTTTTACCGTAGGTGTGACAGCCTAGTGCCTGATGCGATAAAAGTTGTTCTCTTGCAAGTATATGGTGCGCAAAACCAAACCAAATAATGCTAAGTTTTGTTTGCATGTGCAAACTTACAACATCCGAGAAATCTCAAGTCGGATTTCAGTTCATCTTGGTTTAAGCTAAAATAACTTTTGTCTTTTTAAATTACGGGTTGGATCCATCTCGAATCTCGTTGCTAGAAACAGCAATGAGAAATTACTTACCTAAATTGCTTTTAAGAGCCATTACATGTTTAACTAAAACCGCCGATTACGTTATGCTTTTTTAAATAATATCATAAATTGTGATCGTTCGCATCAAATTTGGATTTGAAACAAATTCTCGTTTTTTGATTACAATAAAGCCGCTATAACAACTACTGTGTTTGTCACTGTGTTAATTCAAATAACCAAATGTTCCCAAATAAAGTTTGAGTATGAAGGGTTTGCTCATTAACTGGTACTTATATTCTCCTGCCTCTGTTTTATTTTTTAGATTGATACTTCGTTCATTTTATGTATTTAAAGCAAATTTTCACAGAATAAATGGGTCTTTCTTCGCTCAAGTCACAAATCTATTTAATGCTGCATCATCAAACGTTGTGAGGTATATTTCTTATATTTTTGTATGCTATGCGTCAAACTTCTTCCGATGTCATTGAAATTAAAAGCGCGAATTCCAGTTCACATCAAAAGATCTTCTATTAATTTCAAAATAAACCAGTAACACCAGGTGCAATACATTTATCAAACATATTTCCATCATTTTTCTAGTATAAGGTTCAATGTTTACATTTCTATGAGGCTAATAGCTGAATGATTTTTAAGTAAGCAATTCAATAGGTTCATGTTATGAAAAGTCAAAAAGTTCCATTACTTTAAATTAGTCATTATTCAATTTATTAAACAACGATCTATACGAGGGACCAGCCAGACTCCATCCGTCTTTCTAAGGTTAGTCCGGACAGATCAAAATCAGTGAATATTTTAACTGTTTTTTCAAAAATAAAGTTTTTGACCCTACATCGCTTTGTGGCGCAACATTATCGAAAAGCATCGAATTACAAAAAAAAGAGAGAGAGAGAGAGAGAAAGAAAGAATTTAAAAAATCATGAATTGAGCTGGATAATCACGATCTTTTCTTTGTTTACATTTCGTTACTTGATAAGCTGTGACCTTGAAAGCAGCAGTTTAAATGTGATGACGGTCCTTAAATCGTTTTTCATTAATAACTTCTGTTCTACTGCACGGAATGCAATGAAATTTCGCACCCAGACTGCATGTAGCAAAAAATAGGGGTTCCCATTTGAAAATCAAGATTTCGTGTTCATTTTACTTTGTATATGGTCCCTTATCAAAATTTTACCTACGTAGTTTTAAAGAAGACTCTAAACCATGTCGGATGACACCTTTCTTTAATTTCTGGCATGCATATTGGCCCGAATAATTAAAAGTGTTTCTTTTTTTTCCTATTACTATACAGTTCAAAAGTTATTATTTGGACAATTTCACAACAGAATCTTTGTGCTCAGCTTGTTTAGCCAACCTCAAAGGTGGCCAACACAAGTTAGTCGGTCGTTGGATTAGCACCAAAATATATCCAAGTATTCGGAGTTGCTCGAGAGATGCAGACGCTTAGACGAGGGTAGTGAGAAGTAAATGCGTTGTTTTTCATGCAATGACACTCCACCGGCAGAGAAACAACTTTTACAGAGTGAAATAGTTTTTACTGAGCATTGGCGCTGTACTAACAAAGAAACGACTTTTACAGAATTCATTATTTTTAAGTAGCTTTTATTAGCTTTTCTTGTATGTTTATGAGTAACTCTCCTTTGGACTAAGAGCTAGTGGTTTATTACTGTTAGTACATTCCCCCACTTTATGAGCGTTCGTGGCCGAGCGGTCTAAGGCGCGGGTCTTCGCGGACGTCCACCTCCGGGAATCATTGGGAGTGCGTTGTAATCCCGTCTACACGGAAATTAAGTTTCTTCTTGCAACTCAATTTTCGCCCACTTTTTGTGATCGGATTCTTTTTAAATTTGGAATGCAACCTCAGTCCCGATGGCAATGCAATATTCTATAGTCTAATTAATTTATTAACCATAAGTTATTAGTTTGTTCTAATTAACACGCTTTTATTAGCTTAACTTGTATGATTGTAGGTCCAACTTTCCTTTGGACAAATAGCCAGTGGCTTATTAAAATTACTTACAACGTACAAATCAAAGCTGCGGGGTGTAACAATGTTTGCACATGAATTTACCAGAAAGCATTCAAAATGTCTGATGCAAATAATGCAATAGAATACTAAGATACATTCCATTATAAAAATTGAACACACGCACAAAGATTTCATTTAAGCGTTACAAGTCTTAGCAATATTTAGTATCTAAATCTTATTTGAAAGAAAAAAAAAAAAACAGTGATAAGGACTTTATTTTTTTCAGAAATAAAAAATACAAACAATTAATTTTGATTACTTGAGTACAAAAACTAGAATCATAAATCCTCAATCTTAGAGGTGTCCATCCCTTTAAGAGCCCCCCCCCCCCCCCCCCGAATTAGAATCATCCAAAAAAGACCGCTTTAAAACACCCTCTCCCCTAAAAATGTCTATAGCGTAGTCTGCGTAATCACCTCCCCCTCCCTCCCTCGTGAATCATTAATGATAATTCGTACAAAAAAAGTCACTGATGAATAAAATTTTAGCTTGGGAGATTTACTGACCCTTATATAGTTTATTCTTTTGTGTTTTTATTGGTTCTACTATCCTGTAGTTTTTCAGTTATTTGTTCCGCATAATGATGCAACCTGATTTTTAAATACTTAAATATGATAGATTTTATTAAAATTATTCGATTATTTTCGAGTGGGGCTTGGTTTATTGTGTGTTTCGAAAGTTAAGAAAAAATAAAATAACAGTTTAAAAAACTAAAAAAACACGCTTTAGTAGCAATATGAACTAAAAAGTAAAAAATAAAATAATAGTTTAAAAAACTAAAAACACGCTTTAGTAGCAAAATGAACTAAGAAGTTAAAAATAATCTTTGGATGACGTATATAAAGTAATTGACCAAACACTTAATTTTACTGTAATAGAAAAAAAGCGTAGGGGGGGGGGCTTCTTATCAGTTGTCTTAAATTTCTTCCACTTGTATCCAAGCAAAAATGTAAATAGGCAGGTTATTTTCAGTAAGTTAAGCATGTTATTTTCAGTAATGGGCGGTAACTTGCTGAAAATAACATGCCTTGCCTGCAATCTTCGAGTTGAATCGAACCATTGCTTCGGTCACTCGTCTGGTCAGTGATGATTCTATATTAGCTACCAGTTTGTTGGGCACTCTTGGTTTTGCTTAAGAGGTTTTCCACCTTCAGTCCTATTCCGGGCTGATGAATTCTGTGATCTGATTCTGATGATTTCGTGCTATTCTGTGAATAAGCAGGAAACTGCAGTCCTCGAAAGGAATGTCTGAGCTGACGGTATATTTCATGTATATGGTAGCATGTTTTAGCTCTGCGAAAATCATTTGTGGACCAGTAGAGGACTGTTTTTGGCTCAGTACCGGAAATTCTGTTGATGTAGCCTAGCAAATGAAAGTATTTTTCGTCATTCGACAGTTATCTGACTGCGTGTCTGTACGACATATAGTAAATGTACATTTAATTCCAAGTCAGCAATAAAAAAAATTTACACCATACTCTAATGATTACAATGACTAACATCACAATATCAGTGCCAGAGAAACTGAGGTAACAAATGTGGGAGTTTTTTCTGCAGCACCCAGTGGCGAATCCAGGGGGGGGGGACTATGAGGCTGCCGCCGCCCCCAGACCAGAACTTAACTCTTTCTTCCGAACTTTTAAAAAAATGTCAATGTATTTTCATGTTAAAAAAATGATAAAATTTCAATCAATTAATTTGTTTTCGTTCTTCTTAAGGTTGATACACAAATCTGCAATAGTAACAGAGGTGCTAATTTTCTGAAATTTCTTTTCAAATTTCGGAAATTTTGCTCTACCTGTTCAAACTTTTCTTCATTTACTCTCTGAAAGAAGGAAGGGAGGAAAAAAGTGCAGATATCATAGCAACTTGTTTCTCTCTCCCTTTTTCATTGTCACGTTTAGTATCAAATCTTAAAATTTTCTCTCCTTTTTTGCTGTTTTTAACTATTTGTTTACGATTTTTTTAGCTTTTCTTTCTTTTATTTCGTTTACATCACCTTGCCATGCATAATTTTTTTTGCATCCTTAACAAGAACTGAAAACTTTGCCTTTAAATTGCTTAGTAACGGCGTCAAAAATGCGTGAAATTTTTTTAAATATACATATACATTTAAATTTTAAAATTTTAACACTGAAGACCAAATTTCAGATAATTACAAGTGTAACTCAGAACGTTTTATGCGTCAGTAATACCCCTAGATAGCAGATAATGATATAGAATGCTATCGTTTACATTATTTAACTTTGGTGATGACAAGGATTCATAAAATTTAATGATCTCAGCCGCCCCCAAAGCAAAGTCCTGGATTCGCCACTGGCCGCACCCTGTACTATATCCATAATGAACTTTTTTATTTCAAACGCTAAAAAACATACTGCACATTTCAGGCTGTTGTAAATAGATGCAAGCAAGTACAACCAAAAATTTTGTTGACTATTGATAGATTCTTAAATGACAACGAAGAAGTTGAAATGTTACACAAAGTTGAAGAAATTGTTCGCGGTAAGTGCACTGAAAAAATTCCATTAAAAAAAAATGTTTATGGTGTATTAAACTTGCTGTAACATTTTCCTGATTTCTCGAACATAATACTTACTGTTATTGGAGCAAACCTAAACTGGAAGCATTGTGCAGGTTCCGCAGATCCTATTTACAGCATTCCGACGCTGCCATGTTAGGTTTGCCCCAACTGCACTGTAAAAAAATTCCGAAACGTTACTGGTTATTTTCGTGAAACGTTTCGGGATTTCACAGGTTTTCACTTATTTCCCCCTTAAAATCAAGTATGTTTGAAAAAAGTTTTCGTGAATTGCTACAAGTTGCACGAATGCAGAACTTTCCTGTTGTAAAAATATTTTTAGCTACCAGTATAAACACTGAATGAGCGTGTTTATTAAGTGTATCGGCTCAAGTTTGATTATGGCCGTCTAGATTGACTAAGCTCCCAGTGAGAGCGGATAAGTCACTGGGTATCTGCAACTTTGGAAGGCATGAATTGTAAGCAAAGGAAATGTTTGGTTCCTGCCTGTAACTCTGTCTTAGCTTTGGCCGTGGTTCCTCTTATTCTTCTAGAGCTTTCTTGGTAAATTAGGAAGTTTCTCATCAATTATATTAAACCTACTTATTTTTCTAGAAGGTTCCCGAGACCCGGCTGGCTTTAACAGGTTAGGTTTCCGAGTTCTTCAGAAATTTTCAAGGATAACTTCAGAAAGTTTACTTTTAGCGGAAATCTTTTCTGATTTTTTCCAAGATATGTTACTGGCAGAATTTGGGCACGGCAGCTGCCTATTATTTTCCAGGAACGTTTCTGAATCATTTTTACAGTGTATATACTAAAGTTGGAAAGAAAAAAAAAGTTTTACATGTCCTTGTATCTTTTGCTTTCATTAGATGTTTTTTTTTCTTCTTTTTTATTGACGATTAGACATCTTCGTTTAAATTGTATTTTTAACGTTTATTCGTGTTTATTTTTTTTAATTCATTACTAATGTGGTTGCCCCAGCACGCTAATGCTCAACAACCTCCGAAGATTTAAATCGCTTGCGACAAAGAATCAGATTGAAATACACATTACAATGTGCTCTGGCCCGCAAGAACCCTATAAATATGAGGTTTGGTCCGAGGTTAGAAAAAGGTTGGGCACCACTGAAATAAAAGATACGTCCGTGATAGAATCACCACCACTGGTTAATTGACCCCAAGAAAAGAAAACTCCTCGCTTTATAAAATCAAAATCATCGGTTAATTAAATTAAATAAAACAATCATCGTCACTAGAATCCACTCCGCCTGTTGATGGACTCAAAGAAACAAATTTCGCCAAACAATAAAATCTCCTTCGCTTGGAAATGGAATCAAATTAAGCAAATATCGTTGTTAGTGTTTAATGAAGTAATGTGGTCTCCACGCCAGATTTTCCGTACGATAATTGTGTGAGACAATGACAATATAGTACATTTCTCTCAACCATCAAAATGAAAAACAAATGTTAATATAACTTTCTTACATATAAGTGCAAGTAATGCTTCCTAAATGCTTGTCTTCTTGCAGATTTACCTTCGATAAAGAAAGTTATTATAGTACCCTCTAAAAAGGAGTCTAAATTAAAAGATATTAGCAATATTAGAAATAGGTAAGTTAAAGTATTTTTTTTACTGTTGTTTTGTTTTACATTAACTTTAAATAAGCTTTAGAAACAATCTAGGAATTTACAGGGGTGCTTTTAAACTGTTTTCTGTTCTTCAGTAAGTATTATGAGCAGTTTTATTTATTTATTTATTTAATGTTCCAAATTTGTCGGTTGGTAAGGGAAATTCTTGCTCATTTTTTTTCGAAAATACCAGGGGCAGCTTTTTATTCTGTTCGAAACGAAAGTCAGCAAAGTTTCGGAAGCTAAAGTTAAAACTATTGGAAGTATAGCAAAAACCTTGAAATGTGCATTTACTTCCTTTTAACTTCAGTAATTTGATATAAATTAAATGTTAGCCACGCTTGCTTTATCAATAATAACAAGTACAAAACGTTTCTAATAATGTATTAGTTATCCCGTGTTTTGATCATTCTCATTTCGGCACGTTTTGATTCTCTTAATAGTCGTATTCACCAACCGATATTCGAACCTCAATCAGACGCCCGAAACTCTGTGCTCTCTTCAACCACCAGATGGCTTCAATTGGCAGTTCACATACCTGAAAAACAAAGGTTCGAATCAGTTCGTGAATATGACCGTAAACCACTAGACGTAAGCAAACATTCATATTTATTTTTTACAAAAAAAAAGGAAAAAATCGCAAAATACGTTAGCACTTGTAACTACGAACTTTATGAATAAAAATTATGTTTTCTCATACGTGAACATGTCATAAATCGACTTTAGACACACGCTATATATATATATATATATATCTGTGTGTGTGTGTGTGTGTGTGTGTGTATGTATGTATTACTTGATACAGGAAAACTGAATTTTTAATAACCTAAACAATTTCGACCAGTTACTTTAGACACAATCATTGCAAAAAAAGATGTACTCACTGGTTCTTTTTTGGCATGTTTTATTTCAAATACTAAAATTTATTAAAAGTAAAATTACTAAATTGTTGAATACTGTAGCTATGTGTTGATAAACTTATGTTCATGTTACGTTCGTAGCGAGTTTGACGGTATTTACTCATTGACTACTGTAATTATTACTTTCTTCTATATCTAATATATAGAAGAAAGTATTGGATTCGTGCAA